>NC_056726.1:1193720571-1193996210 GCF_019279795.1 Protopterus annectens
CTCATTAGTTCCCATATGAATGGTACCATTCGCCTCATTGTTTGTCCTATTGTATTTGCTCTTAGCAGTCCTTTGGCTGATGTTGGTCTGCTTAAGAGAATGCTGTGGGCATTCTCTGTCCTCCATATTGTCTGAACTCCTCATTTCCTGAATTACCATGTTGCGGGTGTCCACAATAGAAGTCACCACATTCACTTCCCCTTGGAGCCACACCTCCTGGTTCCCTGGCAATGATGAGAATCCTTGGGTGTCTAAATTGAGCAAGCCCATACTGGCTTGTTTAAAATGTTTTTGAACATTATTTCCGACTCCACCACCACTCGATCTTTGGCTCAACATAGCCACGAGCTGTGTAAGCTGACCTTCCACTCGTGATAGCCAGTCACTAAAGCATTCAGAAACACTGGTGCCCTCGATTGGGCTTCCTATTTTGATCTCAGACGCCTCCATAGTTTAACCAATAAACAAAAATAAGGAGATAATGTGCCAAAACACTAATAACCACAAAGACACAAAATAGCACACTAAAATCCAGTCACGAAAGAAAACGACCACACAATAAAGCCCAAAGTTTGCTCACTTTGTTGTCCACACTAATGCTACAAGTATTCACTGCATTTTCGTCTTAAACACAAAAGACATTTTCAGATGTATTAATTCACAAGCAAGCAATGCTTCTTATAACCCCCTCCCTCCTATGCTCATCCAATCAAGACTTTATTTCCCTTAAAAACATTTTCAGTGTAGTTAAAATCAAATAGTGATAATCAGTAATAACCTTTTATACTATATAATACATTCTACAAATGCTAAAATGCATTTTAAAATGCATTTGTCATAGGCAAATGGAGATGGAATGATTCAAACCTTGCACTTTTAAGTAAAGGAAGCAGTTTGTTATCAGTTCTGAGCCTTACACTTGATACGACCATGATTCACTTTAGAAGTTAATAAAACAACAGGCATCACACATTCATGCATTTTCTGAGCGTTAAGAACTATGAAACTATAATGACTGATATTTCTGACTCATTATGTAATTTACCAGAAAAAAAATGAATTTAGTGAGGGACAGGGAAAACATATGAGGAAGAATTAGAGACGTTTCACAAAATTGGAAAGAGCTATGAGGTGGACTATTCTAATTCACACAAGAAGTTAAAGAACACAGGTTTTGCATCAACTTGCATTTTCTGAAAAAGAACTGTGAAACGTGTACAACTGACCTTATTGAATGACTGTAAAATCCTCATTAATTTTTAAGAAAATGAAGATATTAGCCAAGAGCTGGTAGTTAATGCAGAGGATTAAACATTAAGCTCTTAATGAGCTGCCCCTAAAGTCAAGTGGTACAGGGTTTATTTATTTATTTATTTTACATTTGTTTACCGGGATAGTCTGACTGGATACATATCCATTTTCAGCGGAGGCCCAGGGACAAAAGCTCCAAAAAGACATTCAACAAACTGTTACATTTTTACAGTTTAAAACACAAAATAAAATACAAATAAAAGGATTTTGCACAGATGTAAACAAACACAAAAAACAGATACACAAAGTATTACATTTTTACTCAGATGGAAAATTCTAGATAGTGTATTTAAGAATGATAGGGTATTGAATGTCTAGTAGGCTAACCTGGTAGTAGATCCAAGGAGATCATAGGGTTTATAAGTTAAGAAACAATAAAGTGTAGGCAGAAGTCCACCATGTGCACACGAGTGATAGTTAGAGTTAGTCTGGATTAGGACAAGGACATACCCATCATTTGTTAAAGTACTGAATCAGACTTTTCTTGAATTGAGGTAAAGAGAGTTCAGATGTAAGATTAGCAGGAAGAGAATTCCACGTTTTGCCAACAGAGTTAACAAAAAGATTTACTGGCTCTGTTGTTAGATTTGAGAGTTTGAATTAGCAATCTTTCAGACGAACGAACTGTGCTAAGGTTACTCTAGGGGGTGCTGAGGTCTTTAAGTATGGGTGTATTATCTGGTTGGTACAGGATCTTGTGTGCAACTATTAGTTGGTTAACCTGAAGTAGGTTAGGCAGTTCAAGCCATCCTAGTAGATTTAGGGTATGACAGTGATGAGTTCTGTAGGCTGCATCGGTAGCAAACTAGCAATGTGATTGTAGCTGCTAGAAAGTTTATTAATGTCATTTTTGCTGAGGTTTGTAAATAGAGGGGAATCATAGAGGAGGGTGGAGAGTAGATGTGTATGAGCAATTACAGCTCTGGCTAATGGCATTAGGAAGGGCTTGATCCTATATAGTGAGCCTAGTTTTTTTATTAACTGTTTTAATAGTTTTATTGATATGCAGATCAAATTTAAGGTTGTTATCTATTATAACTCCTAACAGTTTGGTTGGGGAATCTGGGGAAATAATGGTGCCATTGTTGGATTTTAATGTAAAGGTTATAGGGGCAGACTTGTGAGTGGGGGAGAAAAGCAGCAGTTTGGTTTTATTAGGATTTAACATAAGACAATGGTTAAGGAGCCAGTTTTCAACTGTGTTAAAAGTATTTTGGGATAGTATCTGCAACTCTGTTGGTGAAGTGTCAGAGCATACTAGAAGTCATCCGCATATTGAATGCATGTTGCATTTGGGATAACCTTATACAAATCATTGATGAAAATGGAAAATAATAGTGGACCTAGTATGGAGCCTATGGGGTACTCTGAAGATGATGGAAAAAAAGGTGTATAGTTTGCTCTGCCATAGGACAGCCTGTTGTGTACCACTGATATATGATTGAAACCATTGGATGGCCTGGTCCTCTAGGGAGATGGATTTCAAAGTGTTTATGAGTATTTGGTGGTTTACCACATCAAAGGCTTTTGAAAGATCGAGAAAGATAGCAGAGGAAAGTTTATCACTGTTTTGGTGTTGGTTAATGACATTAGAAAAGGAGAGGAGGGCTGAGGTTGTAGTATGGAATGGTCTAAACCCATGTTGCATGTTGGCTAGAAGATTATTATGGATAAGATAGTTCAGCAGTTGATTGTGGATGCATTTTCCATAATTTTAGCCAAGGATGACAGAATAGCTATGGGTCTATAGTTTGAAAGTTCAGTAGAGCTGCCCCCTTCATGGAGTGGGATGACATGAGATATCTTCCAGATGGAGGGAATGAATGCTTCAATTATAGTTTTTTTGATCAGGATAGTAATCGGGTATGCTATGGCATCTGCAGCTTTTTGTAGATATGCTGCAGGGAGGAGATCAGTCAACAGGATGGTAGGCTTTAGTTTTTTAAGTAATTTTCGGATCAAAGATGTGCAAACTGGCTTGAGGTTAAAGGGGAGTTGGGAGCAGGGTGTAGTGGCCAGAGAATATGGGTATCCAGGGGATAATTGGTTAGCTAGGTTCTGGATGGTTGTTGTAAAGAAGCTGTTAAAGGTATTGGCAATATCTGCTTGGGGGGGGTTTGGTTAGAATCCAAGGGGGTAGGAGTGGAGGACTGTCCTGGACTAAGGAGTTTTTTTATACCTACCCAAAACTTTTGTGGTTTGTTTTTGGTGTTTTTCTTGTAGATGGCAGTAATAGTTTTTCTTGTCTAACGTGGTGGATTTTTTGTTTAATTTCTTAGATGTCTGTATCAGAGTTGATCTGTGGGTTTTTTTGTGGTCCTCAAAGTGGCCCAAGCCCTATTTCTAAGTAGCATTTTATGTCTGGTTTCTTTTGAGAGCCAAGGAGCAACTTTTGTTTTGGTTCTAGTAGTCTGTGCTGGTGCATGGGTGTCAAGGATGGATAGGAGTTTGGTATTAAAGTAATTTACTGCTTCTTCAATTGGTAATTGTTTCAGAACTGACCAATTGCAAGATTTGAGTTCATTTTGGAAATTTGTGCAGTTGAAATTCTTATTATTCCTTATTGCTTTAAAAATTGACTGGTTATGGATAGTAGCTTTTTGCATGACGAAACAGGTGAGGAGGTGATCACTTACATCATCAGGCAGGGTCCCACTCTTGTATTTGAGGGGATAGGTGTTAACAAGAATCCAGTCCAGAATATTTGCTTTATTGTTGGGTTTACTGAGCCTAGTGGGGAAGGATATGACCTGTGAAAATCCATAAAGGTTTATGTGGTGAGTGGGAGGTTCTGAGGAACACATGTTCCAGTCTATGTTGAAGTCTCCAAGTACAATGGTTTCTTGGGGGCAATTGCTGGATAACCAATGTAGGATATCTTCAATGGCATTTATATTATTGCCTGGGGGAATATAGACACAGATGAGATTTATACATTTGTTCTTATTAATGTGGAGCTTAGTGATAAAAATTTCACCATTGCCAAACAGGGAAGTTTGCAGGGCTTTATTGGACACTTCAGGCATGGATTTGTACAGAACAGCTACCCCACTTCCCTTTCTATTGGTTTGATCAAGCCTTATGATGTTATATATCCTGGTGGTATAACTTCTTTATCTGAAGTAGAAGGTTTTAACCAGGTTTCAGTAAGACATAGTATGTCTGGGAAAAGAGCATCTAAGAGGGCATGTAAGAGTTGAATCTTATTGTTTACACTTCTGATATTTAGGTGACTGATCAAGAGTGAGTTTGGGGGTTTGTCTAAGATTTGTGTAGTAGATGGACACTTAGTAAAGGACCTAGAGCCAGTGGATGAGGATGGACACCAGGATTTGGGTGGATATCTCTATCCATTGTCAAGTTGCATTGTAATCTGATTGTGAGCTTCCAGATTTTAATTAATAGACTTTGGTATCTTTTGGCTTCTAGGGTTGGCATATCTTTGTTCTAATGGGATGCTGATACCTAGTAAGTAAGGAGTTAGATGGTAGGGGGTGTATTAAGTGTTCAAGCTTGTGTGGAGCTATAAAAGTGGAGGTTTGGCCTTTTGGGTAATGGAAACCTGGGTATGTATTATATTTGGGTCTATATATAGTTTCAAAACTTCTAATGTTCTAATATCGAACCCTATTCATTGAAAGCTGAAAACATCGAACAAACAGAACAGCAAATTTTTCCAAGGGAAAAAATTCACAGTTCCAAAACACATACACACAACACAAGGGCACCAAACAAACATCAATCCACACACATACACCTAAAATCTTACGCTTAACCCTACACTAAACTATACACACACCACTAACTATCCACTTACCTTAACCCAAACATTAATCCTAAGGTCCGTCACTATCGCACAATGACCTTATCCACGCCTTAACTATAACTCACCTACCACCATTGTTTCAACAGTGAAAGAGTATGTACTGGTGGAAGTGCAGAGGCAGTGGTATTGGACAGCACTATTGTTAGTAGTGACAATCTGATAGTTGTTCAGGAGAAATATGAATGAAATTTGGAACATGTTTAAAAAGAATAATTTGAAATTTAGTTTTAGAAGGAAAGGAAAAAAAATGTTAATATTAAAAGGAAGGAAAACAGATGGGGCTAGTAGAAAACAAAAAACCTTAAACCTTTAAGTGTGGGAGATGTGCCCAATTATATTATATAGCAAGGAGGTTACTATTTCTAGCTAGCCCCCCCCTAAAATCCAAACATTTACAGCAGTTGCTATACTAAGGTGTTATTTTTATAGTATTCTGTAAAAAGAATGGGGAGTTACTATGGTAAACAAAAAAGAAGAAAGAAAAAAAAAAATTTCTGAACAACACAGAGACATTAACAACAGGGAAAATGAGAACAATGCCTGTATAGAACACGTAATGAAATGTGTTAAAGCTGATTTCAAATTTTGGGTTTTTGACACATATATATTATATTTTATAATTATATTATATATTTATGTATCTATACATTTTATTTATTCTATTATGGGTATGTTATAACCATCTTAGTATTTATACAAAAAAACGTATTTTTTTTTTTGTTTTTTTTTTTTTTTTTTTATCAGTTCAGTGCAGAGTTGTATGAAAGCTATGCTATTAAGTTTGCTTTCTCTGAGCCAGCCACTGTAAGTACTTTATGAGATAAACCACATCTAGAATTTATTTTTAAGACAATCTGAGCTATTGCTGTTTTAAGGTTTCTGAATGGCTTAGTAGTAGCCTATAGGGTGACTGTTGATTGATGTTAGTATATAATAATTATTGTTAATTAAAAGATTTATTCTGATGAAGTCTCTTCTATGGTATGGAGCTGGCTGGGTGTTTTTTCTTTTTCTTGTTATGATTGATGGATAAAAGTAATTTTTTCGAGTTGCCTGTTGCCTGCCAGTTTCCTTCTTACATTGCAGGATTTTTTTTTTACAGAAGGGAGCCCTTTATTGTGCCGGAGAATCTACATTTCTAATGGTGGTTGGTGCTTCGTTTTTGGTTATAACTCACCTACCCCGCCCTAACCCTCACATCCACACAACTGCACACTTACCTGACCCGCACCCTAACTACCCTAACCCACACTCAATCGCACACTTACCTGAACACAACCCATAACTTTAAATCACACTGCTGAAAATACCAAAGCAACAGAAACAGACAACCAAATTTTTCCCTAGGAAAAAAATTGGTTTTCTGTTGCTTTGATATTTTCAGCTTTCACTGAATAGGTTTTGATAATAGAACATTTGAAGTTTTGAAACTTCAATGTTCTAATATAGACCCTTATATTCACAGGCAGTAAGAAGATATGGGACAAGCAGAAAGTGTAGCAAGGAGTACAATGGTAGTATTTTAAGTGCTTTCTTTGCAAGTAACATTGGGATTATTGAGGTTGACTTGTCCCCAGTTTAAACCTTTTAAGATAGGATGGAAAGGTTAAGTACTGGAGAGCCTATTGATGACTTGGCTATAGCTGACTGGTTGAAGAAAGTGGGGGTGTGGTTGTAGCACTATATATTTAGCACCACTGGGGGCAGAATTTGGGGGCAGGGTAGGGTGCAGAGCAAGCCTGAGTGCAGCGAGGGTGAGTGGAGCAGGGCCATACCAGACCATGAGGTAGTAAGGGTCTGTGTATATTGCATGAGTGTACTGGAGCTAAAAGTAGGTTCTTTCTTACTTTCTATTAGGTTCCTGTCCTCCTTTTTATAGCAATTTGTCTAAAAAGTTGCGTTTGTTATGTTTTATAGTTTTATGGCTATGAGAGTAAATTTTACTTGCATGCCCTGGTAAGACACTTAGTGTTCAAGAGCTCACACGTAAAGCATTAAGCTTTTTTTGAGCAGTTTTCCACTGAGGTACTCTTTAATGGGTTTTCTAAGATATTGATTGGAAGGAGCTATTAGTGCTTCAGACTCAGTCCGGCTGTGTAAAATCTAAAATGGTGCCTGCCACAGGTAATATTTATTAACTTTGGGATTGGCTTAAGGTAATGAACAGGGAAGGGGAGGGGGAAACAAGAGTGGGGGTTGGGAGTTCTTTTGTATTGCTGTTAATGAGCCAAGATCCAGGCAAAGACAAATTTGTGTTTAAGAAAAACAATCAAAACTGACCAGCAACTGCTGTGAAGCTTTAAGTCATTTCTTAAAAATTTATCAGGTGGAAAAAACAGCATAACCTTGTATCTGTAGGATACTGCACTCTCAATAAACACACACAGTATTTGATCAGTTATGGATACTATTTGCTAACATAAGGGTTAGAAGAGACATGGAAGATGAGTGTGTGTGTGTATGTGTGTGGGGAGGGCTGCTTACAAGCCAAAGCAGAGTGCTCTCTAGGGGATAATGAATATTAGTTCAAACAGGTAGACATATAATCAAAGTTAACCTTAGTTGTTTGTGTTTGCAAACAGTTCAGACCCGGACTGCGCTTTTCATATAACAGTGCATCCACTGGATGGGTTAAAGATAAAGGTGTTATTGCAACCAATTACTTAGGGTGGTGTTAAGTTGGAGAGACATTTAGCTCCTCATGGGGCCTGTAGCAGGGTGGTTGTAGTTGAATTCCTTTTACTTGCATTTGAGGAGTGTGCAACTTTAACCGAGTCACTTAATGAGAAAGTGCTACTTGTTTGAATATTTACCATTTGATATGAAAAATAGGACCTAAATATAAGGAAAAAAATATGTATTTTCTGAATTATGAGTTGCACATCACTGATATTATTGACCGCTTTAACTGATGGTAAGGCTTATATGCAAATGTGGAGGTATGTTCATACAGCACTAAGAACTACACCTTAAATCAGTGGACTGCACACTAAAAAACTTGGATTGCTTGCGAATGATAAAAAACAAAATCTGTCTAAAACACACACACACACACACACACGTTTTGCATGCTACTTCATTTTGTTTTGATATCATGGACAGCTAGACAAAAAGTTTACAGTTTAAAAATGCTGTATTGCTCATGTCTAAAGTAAATATGTGAGCTTTTTGGAATTAGGAATGACTTGTATTGACTGGATTTGGGAATCAGGTAATGTAAGATTGCAGCAGTCCTATGGTGCCTTGGTTCTGAAAAACATGGAAGCACATTGCAGCAAGCAGGCAAAACTTGCAATTATGTTCATATTAATAGAAAAATGCCTTTGTATTTTTACCAGAGTACTCACTGTGCCAAACTATTTTACACCTGGGGTATGTGCCCAGTGTGCCCCAGTCAAGCACTGCCACTGTGGATGGTGTGCATCATGGGCTTGAATGCTCAGTCTATTTTCTCTAATAGCATTGTTTACTACTTTGAAGTAGAAGGGGCGGCTTTATGTTTTTGGTCAGTGGGATGTTAGGAGATATGGTTGGAGTAGAGCTGAACAGCTGAACATGACAGGGGAATCTACAAGGGACAAGAAATTCTATATAAAACTCCTTGAATAATGTTGGTATGGGAAAATGAGTGTCAGACTGCTTAGGCAATATTTTATATTTGATTAGGTCTTTAATTTTGTTCCAGAAATGTTTGGGTTAACCTAGATATTTTCTTCGGATATTACTGGTGTAGGTTGTGTTCTGGGCAGTAGTGCTGATTCACACAACTGCAGTATCCGATTTTGTTTCTAACTTCTTGACTGTCAGTATTGGATGATACCGTGTGATCAGTGCTTCTTCATAAATTCTTTTTGTTCATGTTTATAGTGTTTTTGAACTGTTTTTTGTAATATTTGTAGTCTATAATGTAGTAGTCTTGCCATGTCATTCTGAATTTCTGTGCACATAATCTCAGATATGCATAAATCATAACCAGCAACAAGACGTGCGGCTGTTTCTAGTTCTGTACTTTATAACCTACCATTTGGATCTCCCTCTTTATATATAAACTTTATAAACTGTCATGTAGGCAGTCTACCATCTTCACTTTGTATAAACTTTGTAATCATGCAGGTACGCAGTTCAGTGTCTTGAGCTGCCATCATTAACCACTCATCTTTTGGTTTAAATTCTCCTGCCCTTGGCCATGCATGTTATACCTTTTGTTAAACATGTGGATTGTACAGCAGTTCTTTATACCTGTCATTATAACTGGGGAACTTGAAGTTTTCCATCCCTTTCCTTTGATTATGATCTTCATAATTTTTCTTTCTTTTTTGTCTCTTTCTGTTGCTACTTGTTTTTGGTCCACTAATAATTTGATTTCCATGCTCATTCCTTTACAAAATGCTTTTAATACTCTGAGAAAAGATGCATATTATTTATTTAACATTTGTTTACCAGGCAAATATGACTGGAACACACCCCATTTTCAGCAGAGGCCAGTGGGAAATGCTGCAGATGCATGTTTTTGGAATGTGGGAGGAAACCAGAGCACCCAGAGGAAACCCATGTAAACACAGGGAGGATGTGCAGACTCCTCAGAGAGGGCACCCCAGCTGAGAATCAAACCAGAGAACCTCTTCCTGTCCAGCAACAATATTAACTCTGCACCACTAAACTGCCCTGTGTGATCCTAGTGATGTTTTTTTCATGGTTTAGAACTTTCACAATATTTGCATCTGATGTGTCAACAGACACACGCACACATATGTATTTATTTATTTGACATTTGTTTACCGGGGTGGTCTGACTGGGTCTATAGAACCCATTTTCAGCAGAGACCCAGGGATAAAAGCTCCACAAACAGTACAATACAAATACAGTATAATTCAATACAATAAAGATTACATTAGAAATACTATACAAAAAATAAATTGAAAGAACAAACTGCTACAAGATGTTGTGATATAAAGCTACACATCTAGACAGCTCTATACAGTTAAAACATTAGAGATGATAATAGCCACTCATCATACATGATGTGTAAAAAAAATACATATATATTTATGTGTGTGCATGTGTATATATATATATATATATATATATCTATATATATACACACACACACACACACACACACACACACACACACACACACAAACACACACACACAGATACATATATACACACATATATAATATATATGCAGACTTAGGAGGCTCTTACCTACATTATACCAAAGAAAATGTCATGCACAGGTTTTTATATGACATTTCATAAACATTAAACAGTTTTTTTTCCTTTTCTGTCCTGATGTGGTACTTTTGTGGGCTATTCAGTCACACCAAAACTGTAAGTTAGAACAGGAAAGCAAGATAGTTTATAACTTGAACTTTATTTCAGGATGTCAAGATGGGTTTCAGCATTAGGTTGAATATAAAAAACAGAAGCTCAACTGGTAGCCCACTTGCCTTTCATACAGGAACATTAGAAGGTTGCAGGTTCCTTTCCCACACCAGGTAGCTGGATTAATTTTCCATAACTGACACTGTAGTACAGTATGGTATGTGGGGGTGCTATACTCGTGGGTGTGCTATTTTTTGTACAAAACATTAAACTATTGCCCCATTTGTTTGAGTTGGTGGCAGCTCAGGTAGATATTGGAGATTCCGTGGCACTTATCAAAATGAGAAGTTCTTTTTTATTGATATATACATTACATATTATTTACATATTTACCTATTTACATTATTTGCATATATTTACAAATCTTTATATATTATAAACTTCAATTTAAAAAATCCCCTCAATTTTTTATCCACAAAGTCCATTTTCCATTGTATTTAATTTCATTTAGTCTTTCATTCCATATATTCCATGAAATATAAAATATTTCTCTGTCCATTTTCTTCACTTCTTCCTGTTTACATGCACCATAATAACCAAATTCTATTATGTCCATATTTATTTGTTCAAATTTTAACAACTTTTTCACCCTATTATCTTTACATATTTCTTTCCACAAATTATTAACTCTTTTACATTTCAAAGACACATGCTCAGTAGTCTCAAACTTGCCAATTTATTACATATTTTGTCTTGCTTTTTTATGGCATATTTGCCTTAACCAGTAATTTTCTAATAGACAATCTCCATGAAAATCATTACATTCTTTAATCTTTTTATAGTTATTATATCTCATCATTATGGCTTTTTTCTTATCTATTTCTAAATCTTCCAATAGATCAATACAATAAAATGTTTTCATAATACTTAAGTACCATTCCTTCCTATTTTACTCACATATATTCTTTTTTTTATTTTCCATAACACAGTTTTGTTTTGGTACTCTTTCATTTCTTCATTCACAATGATTTTACTTTGTTTTTTATCATAGGTTCATAGGTTCATACTAGGCTATCTGCCCTAGGGCATTTATAAGCCTAGCCAGAGTGTGTATGGCTTTCGCCACCCATATTAAATTAATTTTGCTATGCCCTTTTTCAAGGTTAGTATACTGTGCCTCTGTCTAACAGTGACACAGAAGTGATACCCGGGGTAAACCTACGATCTCCCATCCACTCATCAGGATTCCTCTTGAAGAGAGTCAATGAGGGACTCTGCCTAACCTGGACTGGGATTTTATTCCAGAGTGAAGGGAGCCTCTGGGTTATGAATCTGTGCCTCCAGCATGTCCTATTTATTTCAGTGCTGAGGTTCAAGTCCCTCGATCGTGTAGCTCGATGGGATTTGGATTTTCTTTTTTTTTAAAACAAGTTTATTATTTTTAACATACAAAATAAATATCATAACAATCTTATACAAATAGTTAAAATATAAATAGTTATAACATTTGATAAAACAACCAAAGTATTTACAAAGACATCCACTACAAATCAAATCAATTAATTAAACTGTAATGTCTTACTAATGAAACTAAGATTTTTTGTAAAGTATCCCATATAATATAGTAAGATGTTTTTTCTAGTGGTTCTTGACTTTATTGTCATTAGTTCCATATGACACACTTCAGTCATAACATTTTTAAATTCATTAAATGAAGGAGTATCTGAAATCCAATTTCTGGTTATTATTTTTCTAGCCACTGCTAGAATAGACCATAATAAGGGAAGTTTAACTTTTTTAACACTTTTAGGAACAGGAGTGTTAAATAATATAAGTGATTTAGAGACTATGAAATTATCTGTGAAAAGAGCCTGCAAAAAATCATTGATTAACATCCAATATTCCTTCAATTTTATGCAGTCATAAAACATATGTGCCCAATCAGCATTTATTTCTACATTACATCTCTTACATATGTTGTCTTTATTGTTTATTTTATTCATCATTAAGGGTGTATAGAAAGATCTATGTAAAAATTTCCAAGTAAAAAGTCTCCAATTAATGGAAGTAGTTTTATAAGCAGATTCCAATATATATTGTTTATCTTGTTGTTTTGGTGATTCACCATTAATGGAAATGAAATAATTCCAATAAGCATCTGAACTGTAATGTGTTTCTTCTCTAATAATTTTATGTATGTGTGAGAGCTTACCTTTATCAGAAACCCTATGTTGTAAATTTAATATCAAGTAGTCAATCAGAATTGGGACAGATTCTTTAACTGTTAAAGACATTAAATCAAGTTTATTAATAAGATGTTGTCTAAAAGTCTGAATCTCTAGCCAACATGTTTCTCTCAAATCAAATTCTTGCTTTAAGAAGTCTAAATTTTTTACTTTATTGTCAGACAACAACTGATACCAATACTTTAAATCATTCTCTGTGACTAGAAGAATTCTTTCAGAGGTGGATGATAAAAGAATACCTTGTGTATACATTATAGGAACTAGGATAAAGTTCCATTCCTTATATTTAGGATGCATAAATATAAAATTACGATATCTAATAATAATATTTATTGGGTAACTAGCTATATATTTTGGTGTAATAGATGAGGTACAAAATTCTTTTAGTATCCATAACATAGGGTTATTTACAATAGTATTTTTGTGAGTTAGTGATATTTTCATGAAGTGAATACTAATTAGTTCCCAATATTCCTTCCATTTTGCAACATATGACTGATCTATTAACAAAGTAATAACTTTTATAATAGAAGAGATAGCATATAAATTAAAGTCTGGAAATGAAATGCCCCCTTGAGACCAACTATTAGTATGTTTCTTTAATGCAATCCTAGGTCTATTAGGTGCCCATAAGAAATTTAACATTTGTGAATTCAATTTCTTAATAATTATTTTTGTAGGTGGGAGTATTATTGATTTATTAAGTATAATATCTTTGGGAAATTATCATTTTAATAATTGTGAGTCTCTCTTCCATGGTAAAAAACATATTATTCCAACTATTGAAAAGATTTTGTATATTATGAAGACAGTTACTATAATTATTATGTATAATGGATTTAATATCTTTAGTTAAAATTATGCCTAAGTAAGTTATCTGACCTGAGTTGGGTATATATTTGTGAAAATCATTAGTGAGGGCATTTTTTCGTGCGTATATTGGTAATATTTTAGTTTTTTCTTCATTAAATATCAAACCAGAGATATTTTTTAAATCTGTAATTTTATCAAATAATGACTGCATAGAAGAATCTGTTCCTGTTGACGTAATTAGAACATCATCTGCAAAAAGTTGGATTTTAGATATTGTATTTTCATCTATATCAAATCCTTCTATGTCATTGCTGTTTCTAATCAGATTAGCCCAGGGCTCCATTATTAAAGTAAATAATAGTGGTGAAAGTGGACACCCTTGTTTTGTACCTTTTAATATGGGTATTTTTTTGTGAGACATATGTTCCTATCTTAATGTAAGCCAATGCTCCTTTATGTAGATGTTCAATTAAATTCACAAATGCATCAGAGAAATTAGTGCACTTCAATAAGATAAACAAGTAGTCCCAACTTACTGAGTCAAAAGCTGAACTTATATCAAGACTAATAAGTGTTAAGTCTTTCTTTTTCCTGTTTGCATAATCAATTAGCGTTAAAGTTCTCCTTATATTATCAAAAGTATTTCTATTTATAATAAAGCCAGTCTGATCTATATCTATTATACCTGGAATGATTCTTTAATTTATCAGCAAAAATATTCATGAACATTTTATAGTCAACATTAAGTAATGAAATAGGTCTATATGAAGTGTGTCTAGTTGGGTCTTTATTATGTTTTAAAATTGGTGAAATAAATGTGTATTGCCATGATGGGGGAGTTGATAACTCATTTTGGGCTGAAATGAAAGCCTTATGTATTAATGAGTAAGTACTCTTAGGAAGAATTTTATAAATCTCTGGAATAATACCATCATTACCAGGTGCTTTGTTTGATTTAAGTTTGTTTATTTGTGTAATAACCTCTGTATATGAAATATTTTTATCTATTAATTTGGTCTGTTGTTTATTAAGTTTTTTGTTCATGTTTGTAGTTATAAATTTCTTTATTTTATCTTTAGAATCCATATTAATGTTATTATGGTTAATTTTATGAAATTGATTTCTAAATTCATCTAATATTTCTGGTAAACTAGAGACATTCTTCTTTTTCCCTGGAGAGAAAATTTCTTTGATGTGATTTTGTTTATTCAGCCTTTTTGTTTTATTTTTAAGTCTATGTAAGTATTTGGGACTTATTGAGTAAGACAAAAACTTATATTTCTCTAATGTTATTTTGACTTTATGGCTTAAAATTTCTTTATATTTCTCATTTAATTTATTTATTTCCTCGATGACTTTTTTGTCCATAATATTTTCTTTATTATTATGTTTATATGAGTCTAATTTGTTTTGAATGTCTATTAATTCCTTATCCCAAGATTTCCTTTTATTATTATACTTTGTCCATATAAATATGATTTTAGACCATCCCAAATATGAATAATGGAGACGTCAGGTGTAGTGTTTAAGTCTAAGAAATGTTGTATTTCAGTAAGTATATACTCTTTATAGTCCTTTAGTTGAGTTAAGCATGCTGGTATTCTTTTGATCTGAACATTATAAGTACTCTTTACCATAAATTCAAATACAATTGAATTATGATCTGATATAGGACATGAAATGATCTTGGAATTAATTAAGTCTGTTACCAGTTGGTTAGAAATAAAGACTCTATCTATTCTTGAATAAGTTTTATATCTATTAGAAAAAAAAGTGTATGGTAATGATTTAGAATCTATCTGATTATTAATATCATTCAAATGATATAAATTAATAAAATCCTTTAAATGTTTTGCATTAGATGTAATTTTCCTTTTTCCTATAGTAGTAGTATCTTTTTCATGCAAGATACAATTAAAATCACCTGCTAAAATAATATCTCCTATAGAAAATTATATAATCTTATTGAGATGGTGTTTCACTGTATTAATGCCAATTCCAGGTATCCAATATACATTAATTAATGTATATATTTTCCCATTAATCTGTATTGTAACCATACAGAACATTCCTTTATCATCTTTATAAGAGTTAATAGTTTTAGGTATGGGCATATTTTTCTTCCATAAGATAGCCACTCCTCTTTTTTTCTGTGAGTGTTCTGAGCTAACCAAGACTGTATATTTATTAGTGGCTAATTTATCTATATCCTTTTTCAGGAGATGTGTTTCTTGAAGGAATATTAAATTGGCTCTATGCAAATTAATATATCTCATTAAACTTGCCCTTTTACATGGGTTATTCAATCCATTAATGTTTAAAGAAATTCCTTTTAGAGTTACCATTTAACTTTTATAAACATATAGAACATATAATCAGAATAACATTTACTAAAATAAGTATAATTATGTCTCCTCCTTTAGGTGTTCTATTAAGTATAGCTGTATTTAATGAAAATCTTATGGAATTTTGTGTAATTTTCACTTTTATTTGTAGTGACAATGAGTTTATAAAATGTGATGTGCATGTCAAAACTATATACACACAACAATAATCAGATGAAAATAATGTTTGGATTAAACAGTGCACCCAGCCTGGAGTTAAAAACTCCAACTTTGAGTAGCAGATACCACTCAAGTTATCCCCCTATCCTAAGCAGCAGTACTCCAGCTGCCACCAAATTAATTCTATATTAACTATTATTAACTAAAGTTAACCTCATTTAATTTGATTATCTACTATAACAAGGCTAAACAATTTATAAAACAGCTTCATATAAACATATAAAACATTTAGAAACGACTAATATTGCTATGTACATCTATTCTATATAATAAACTCATAATCAAAATAGCATTCTAACAATCTTTGTAATGGGAGCAAAGAAGAGAGAGAGAAAAAAAAAAAAAAAAAAAAAAAAGAATATCCATATGGTAGTTTAATAAAAGTTTGTAAGATTAAGTTCTTATTATATGTTTATGCTCATTTGAATTCAATAACATTTATTATCTCAGGCTATTATGACTCATACATTACTTATATTAGGGTATTCCCACTTTCTGCCATAACAATACAATTAGTAGCTTTAGAACTTTAAATTACATGCATCAGAAGCTTCCTTCTCATATTTATTATTGCCATTTAAATAAAATGATTACTCCCATGTATAAGTTAAAAGAACTTACTAAACAGCAGTATTGATCCCTAGTTATACATAAATCATTGTGATGAAAGCCATCTGTATTATATATATCTGAACTTCAGCTTTAAAATGTCACATGGCAATTTCTTCTGAAATATAATCATAATGATGCACATACTTGTCTGTTAGTCAAAGCAAATAGTTTATAACATTACATATCTTTAAATCATAAGCATCTATATGCATTATAGTGCAGCAGTCATATAAGCTTTCAAAAACAAGTGTATATGAGTTTTACCTTCTATGCCTTTTAAAATATCTCATTTGTTTACTATGGCATATTAAGTCACTTAAAATCATTATAACTTTTATATTTTATAAGTTACATCTTAAATAAGTAAACTATTATAAAGAAAAACTCACATTTGGATGTCATAAAGTCCGTTTTTCATCACAAAACCGCATTTACAGCAGTTCTACTTCCTGAAACAGTTTACTTCTTGAATTTGCGATGAGTCAGTGTGAAATCAGGGGTCAGAGTTCAAAATGGCTGCTTTCAGCTTCTCTGCGTGTTTTCTGAATGTTTAAGCTTTTAAAACGACTCGTGGATACTATTCACGAGGAAACCCACATCCCAAATTGTCTCCCATAACATTCTGGCGGGAATTTTAATAAAAGTAAGTGACTGACATACATTTTGCAATACAAATGGATCTAAACAGTGCAAAAGCTTCTCGAAGCACTTTACAAGTCATTGCAGTCTCTATGACATTGAAACCAAGCCTTCAGTTGTTTGACATAAACACAACTTATTTTTATATGCCCCATTTCATTTTCTCAGTGAGAGCTTATTACATACACATATCAGTATTATTAGAAGCATATTACTTTATAAATAAGAGAGAAAAAAAAAAAAAAAAAAAGGGACCTACAAAGAGTATGTACAAAGATATTTTACTTGCTGTTTGTTTTAATAAAGTAGAACATGAGACATATTACTTTCAACTACATTAGTTCTAGTTAGCTGCAATTATATCATGACATATTATTTGAAATCATGTATTAAGCAATTAAGTCATGGTATAATGTATAGTAGCAGTATTTAAACAGCATAAATAATTATAAAGAAATAATAAATTATTTTTCCCCTTATTTCCTATTTTTCATCTAATCCCTCTCCCTGCCCTCCCCCACCCTTCACAAAATGTTTAGTTTAAAGAGAATGCCATTATTCAAAACAAGAAGAGAAAGGAAATGTATCAAATTACTAACCTTAGGTCTCTTTATCACAAAGAGAAACAAGTTGATTCATATCAGGTTATTTGTTCCTCAGGAAGTTTGATTATTTATAAAACAAAATTCAGTTCTTTGCACACAAAAAACATAACTTTGAATAAATCCTAAAGATATTTGTGGCTTTCTTATAAATATAGTAACTATAATTAAAGAGTTCAAAGAAATATAAAACATGTCATTTGTTTTTTAGTCTTTTTTGCTTCTCTGAAGTTTTCCAAGAAGTTCCTGTTGCCATTCTCTTTAGCGAAGGACTTGCCCATTCCATATCTTCTATTTTATCTAATATTTTATTTTTTTTAATATACAGCAAAGCAGAGTCCAAGTCTTCAAAAATTCTAGGGCCATCCGGTAAAAAGATTTTTAGCTTGGAAGGAAATAAAAGATGAGTTTTGAACTGTGCTTTCTTAAGCTCTCTTATTAATGGCAAAAAGACTTTTCTTTTTGATATTACCAAGGAAGAATAGTCATTGTCAAAACGCACAGTTGCTTCATTTATCTTTATAGGTGCTTTAGCCCATGCAGCTTTTAACACCATCTCCTTGTCATAAGATGATAAAAATCTTACAATAACTGATCTAGGATACTTTTTATTTATATTAGAATTAGCTAAAGACCTATGGGCTCTTTCAATACCAAAAGAAAATGCTTCTGACAGATCTAAAGTTTTGGGAAGCCAAGTATTTAAAAAGGATGTAATGTTGTTACCTTCTATATTTTCTGGCAGTCCAAAAATCCTTATATTATTGCGTCTGGATCTGTTTTCCAAGTCATCTAGTTTGGATTGAAGATGTGTGTTCTGTTTCAATAAGAATTCAATGTTAATTTCTTCTTCCTGAATTCTGTTGTCCATATCATTAAGTGTCTCTTCTATACCTGTAATCTGAGCTTTCTGATGTTGTAAATCTTGATGTAGCAAATCCATTTGTTTTGTGGTTTTCTCTATAAAGTTATCAATTTTAGCATCCAGTCTGTCCATTTTAGTTGTTAGTTGCTGAATAGTTGATAGTAAAGACTGAAGCTCTTTCTTGATGCTGGAATCCTGACTGTTAGCCTTACTGGAACTCATTCTGAACAGAAGTGATGAAACAGAAATTTCCAAGAAGATTTATGACAGGAAAATTATTTAAATTTTCTTTCTTTTTTAGATATTATTCAAGATACTGATATTCCAAACGTTTTTAGAAATAAAATTATTACATTAGTTGAATTTTGAAGTAATAATTTCCTGTCAGTGAAGTTATGTTGGTGGAGCTGAAGAAATCTGCTGCTATCCTGTGTTCATCCTTGGCCACGCCCCTTGGATTTGGATTTTCTGAGGTGCAGCATATCCATTAATTCCGGGTTGGACATGGCTTTATACGTCAGGCACAGATCGCCTCTGAGCAGGCGGTATGCCACTGAGTAGAGCTGGAGTTTCTTTAACCGGGCAGCATACGGCATCTGTTTGATCCCCTTGATCCTCTTGGTGAGGTACTTTTGGGGTCTTTCCAGTTGCTGCAGGTGTCTGGTAAGGTACATCCCAAAAGGGGCATTGTACTCAATTATGGGCCTGATGAGGGATGAGTAAAGAGGCACGATGACCTCCCCTGATCTAGATGTGAATCCCTTCATGATTAGGTGGGCTATATAAAATGTTTTTCTAACCACTTTGGCCATGTGGTTGTCAAATGAGAGATTGCTATCAACTTGGGTCCCCAGGTCCCTAATTACTTCTTCTGTACTTAATGGATTACCACCTATGTGGTAATTTGTGGACACATTGTTTTTGCCAAAGGGGATGACTATACACTTTTTGGCATTTAGCTTGAGGCCATGGCTCTGGCACCAGTTTGTTTCTATGAGGCCCTTTTGGAGGATGCTTGTGTCAGCTGGAGAGTCTATTATGGTGCCCAGTTTGCAGTCATCTGCGAACTTGGTCAGCCACAGTCCCTCCATGTTGGCCTGTACCTCCGAGAAATATATACCGAACAAGAGAGGTCCCAGGACTGAGCCTTGTGGGACGCCACTTGTAACTGGTTTGGAGTCTGACATGGCTCCAGCTATTCTAACCATGTGGGTTCTGTCCTTGAGCCAGTTTGCAACCCATCTAATGACATAGGGGTTTATATTTAAGCTGGTGAGCTTATCTATAATGCCCGAGTGGGGTATTGTATCAAAGGCTTTTGTGAGGTCCAAGTAGGCTGTGTGGACCACCTTCCCCTTGTCAATGGCCTTGGTGACTGCTTCAAAGAAATCAACCAAGTTCAAGAGGCAGGATCTGCCCTTAACAAAGCCGAACTGGGTAGGATCCAGTGTCTGCAGGTCCCCAATATCTTTATTTATAAGGTCCATGATGATCCTTTCCATAGCTTTGCAGACCAAGCTAGTGAGACTTATGGGGCGATAGTTTCCAGGATCCGTTGAGGCACCACCTTTGTGGAGAGTGACCACTGTTGCTGTACGCCACTCTTTGGGTACATATCCTTTAGTAAGGCTGAGATTGAACAGTAGTTTTAGGTTTGGGTTTAACTTCCATTCCTTCCCACATTCTTTGTATTTATAATATAGTATCATTTCTATCAAGTTTTTATTTTCCTTCATGATTCCTTTTAATACCTTATATAAAATTAAAGATGCTGCATGTACTATTGGGCTTATTAACGCCCAACCTCCTTGCTCTTCTTTCATATACAGAATACCTCTTTTGACTGGATTCAGTCTAGACCCCCATATAAAAAAGAATATAATCATCATTAATTGCGATTCATACTTAATAGGAATCATATAGATGTTAGCAACATAAGAGAATTTTCATATTACAATGGTGTTCAACAAGTGTGCTTTTTTCTATATGAAAATCTGTATGATTTCCAAAAAATAGTCATATCCTTTACTTCTTGGAGTACATTAGCCCATTGTTGTCTGTATTCATTCCTTCCAAATGTTATTCATAATATATCTATATTTTTTCATTAAACTCAACACCTCCTATCATACCTTCAAAACCAAATCCTTTACTTTTCTCCTTATTTATACTTAATTTTTCATTTACTTTTTTCCATCCATGCTTTATTTTTAACAAATAATACAATATCATCCACATAATAATACATTATTGGCAATTGAAATTCCTTCATCATTTTGCATCCACCACTACTTGACATTTCATTAATTTCCTTCACTTTTACGTTCATAACAAATGAGAAAATTACACTACTAGCCAGGCAGTCCTGCTTTATTCCACATTCTATTTTTATTTCTTCCCTAATCTAGCCAATTGCATTTAGTTTCACATAGTTCCTTTCATAAACCAATTGTATTACTTGTAATATTTTTGCTTACATTATATACCTGCAAAATTCCCCATAATGATTTATATTAAATATTATCATAAACTTTACTTATATCCCCATCATAACTTTTGCTTCTACATTTTTATGTCATCATCAATTATTTCTCTTATTATCCACAATAACTCTTGACTTCCTTTTCCTTTTTTTTTCCAAATACATATTGGTCATATATTCTATCCATTTTTTCTGTAACCTTTGTGTTATTATTTTCATAAAAATGTTATAATCTGTACTATCAAGGTTATAGGGCTACCATTTTTTTATCTACTCTTTATTTGCTTTTTAAATATAAATTTTATAACTCCTGTACATATCTCTTTCTCTTTAATTCCAGTTTTTAACTATTCATTCATAACTTCTATAAAAATTATTTTTTGCCACTCTTTAATTTCTTTATACATACTATAATCAATTCCATCCAGTCCTGTTGCAGAATTCATGTTAATATATTTTAGAATTTCATTCAGTTCTTTCATGGTTATTTTTTTTGTTCTAAATACTCATTCCCCCAGATTCATGAAGCTCGGCGCAAGTCCGGCGTAAGGCTTGCACCGGCCGTGCGGCGTAGATGTGGAGTAGTCGTGCCATATGCATATTAATGAAGGCGCACAGCCACCACAGCCACGTGCATAGGAAACATGCGCGAGTGCAAGGGGCGTATCGAAGTTGCGCAGGGAGGCGTGTCAATGTCAGCTTTCGAGGAGCAACCTAAACTGCTGAATATTATATTCCACCAGCAATAGTAATCATACCTACCAGTGTCCGTGGAGACTGAAACGTATGCAAAGCAGAGTCCCTGCAAACAGAAAATGAAGACTCAAACACAAATGCACGGTAGGGAATAACGGGTCCCTACCCATGAACAAATGACAGGAAAACCATGTGCCTGTAGTCCAAAGTCCTGTTGATAGCTATACCATGTGGAAGTGAGATGTATCAGATGTTAGCGCGCCGCCAGTAGGTACGTCCAGTCCAACGGAGAGGGTCACCAGCCGACCCATAATTTGAGGGAGGGAACATAGCTGTGCAGATGTGTCCATAACAAAATACATGAGGAGAAATGTAGATATAGGTAGTGACCATATGTCTGAATCATATCCCACAAGCCATGTAATAGTCACATACAAAAGGTATGTCCGTATTTCACATACCAAATGTGATAGGAAATAGCATACGCATGTAAACGAAACAGAAGGAGCATATAAACGAGCCATAACAACACGGACACATGTAGGCTGAAAGGAACAGTATTATCTGTACCGTTGACCAAGATTACCACCTGTCCCACTTTGCGAGCGACAGTCCCTCTGTGGGCAGATGTGTCCTGACACAAACATGTAAAACTGGTAAATGTCCAGAGAATATAGGACATAATTCCTCCGTAGACGTCATGCAATTGTTGCATTAAACATATTTCACTGGACATATAATACATAAATGTCATAACAAACAGAATAAGATACCAAAATGCTACAAGAATAAGCTTAGATATAGGCAAGAATTGTAAGTTCTATCTGCCGAACTGACCGTGGGTATGTGTCGGCATATAAAATACGCTGTGTTCACCGCAACTGTCACAGTAGGGTTGCCACCCTTAAAAATGGCCAAAGTGGGACATGTTTGGTACAGACATCAGACTGTACAGACCGACACATACCCACGGCCAGAACAAAGGACAGAACATAACTGTGTTGCCTACAGAAAAGCGTATTCCCGTAGCATTTTAGTTGCTTATTCTGTTTCTCATAACAGTCAGGTATTTCAGATTCAGAATTAACTGTTTAATGCAACTATCACATAAAATATAAGAAATATGTTTGCCCTAAAATCTCAGGACATTTGCCATGTTGACAATTACATGTCGCAAAGTGGGACAGGTGGTAACCCTATGTCACACAGTGGCCAATTGAAAAGGTGGAAACACAACTGTTGACTGTGGGGAGCCAATGTCCACAAGAGTTGGACATGTGTAAGAAATAGCTTGGACATAGGAAAAGGTGCCATCCTACCAATGAGTAGAACAGGCTGGCAAAATCCGGAAGGCAGCTGTATAATCCGAACGTGTATGTGACACAGTCGAACGGGTGGTACCCGGATACACCAACCAAGTAATGAAAGTGAAGTAAGGGCGTGTACCTATGTGCGTGAGGTATAGCATGTGGAAAGCAAACATGGCAGGGTAGTCCACACAACCATAAAGGTACTCGACACATGTAGGGTAGTCAATGTGTAACTCTGGCCGTGTCATGGGCCAACAACCAAAGTAGTGCTCTATGGGGTGTGAGTAATTCGCATGTGAGGGGTGTGTGTTTAATGATAAATTCCTCAAAGGTGATACTTGTGTCGTATGCAGAAAAGGTGAACCGGAGGTGTATGAGGGGGCAGCAGGTGAAGTGGAAAGAAACACAACCTCATGTAGAAACAGCCATAGTGTAGAACACAATCCCACAAACATATGAATATGAAAATATGCGAGACAAATGTATAGATACGGCACCGTCACATACCCACAGATGGGTCCTGATGGAACTGGCCATAACAAATGCAACATACCTAGATGCATAATAGCCTACCGAGCATACTCTCCACAACACACAACCTGCCACCATACCAGAACGTCCACCAAATCCAGCTGTACTTTGTCCACTGGTTTGTTGCAGAAACAGCTACACACAGTGACCCCTATGCATATGTAGTAGGTATTGTCACCCTAGGCAGTGTCAGGATTGCAAACCATGTATCCCCTGCAGGTAAAACCCCCTGCACATTTTCATGCAGCCACAAAAATCTTCGTTATCTAACTTGTTTTGGTCTTGACCAATTTTTGGGATATCCCTCACGGGATGACCAACTTGTGTAAATAGTAGAATGGGTATGATGACATGATGTCCAATCCAGTAGATATCTGGACACAAGTCAGAACGTGCAGTGGAGGTCCATGACACTGTCCAGCCCTAAGTGGGCATGCATAACCTACCACCCAGGATAAAATACCTTCCCGTGACGCATGTGTCCAAATGCAAATAGGAGGAAGAATATAACTCACACATTTGCAAAGTGGAAAATGGCATGAGGGCGAGGAAGACACTACGTAAACAGGTCAACCCTGATCAAGTGTGAGGGACACTGACTGTGTGCAGTCGTGACTGACCATACCTATCAACCTGTGTGAGCAAGATATCTGGACAGAGCCGTGAATATAAGTGAGACAAAGCTCCAAAATCAGGGACAATCTGTAAACATATCTCTTAGAAACATAGAATTTGATAGAATAACAGTTTGCACATTGGCATTAATGTCTGGAGTATGAAGTCTGAAACCCAACTGTCTGTCAGTACGTTCCGACTGCAGTCTTTAATGCTGAGCTACAGCAGTGCCAGAACACAACAGCATATTACAGAGGTCCGTGCCATACCACTCAACTGTCCGGATATTCGCAGAATGACTAGGGTCACCACCTGTCCCACTTTGCGAGTAACAATCCCTCTGTAGGCAGTTGTGTCCTGTGAAAAATATCAAATTTACTTTAATAGTCACATAAAACTGTTATTTTATATATGAATCCTCAATATGTTATGTAAAGTAGCATAAGCAATTCAAATGTTACTAGAGTAAGCTATTATATGTACAAAAAAGGTTAAAGTTCAGTACTATGCACGGCTGTAGGTATGTTTTGTCCTGGAAAATCTGACATCTCTACAGAACATGTCCCACTTTGGGCAGTCGAAAAGGTGGTAACCCTAAGAATGACCACAGGTTTGCCCCATAGTGTTGGTGTGTGCCTCCGACAATCTGCACCAGTGTGGTAAATAGCTGAGGATTGACGTCACTAAATAATGAGAAATATCCTGAGTATAAGAATCCACAACCTGCAGAAAAGTCATGCTAATGCAAAACCTAACATTCTATCAATGTCCTAAGCTTGTAAGAGCAATCGTTAAAATGTGTCCCTAATTGTCCCCCCATCGTGTAGGTTTTGCGCAGGTTCGGTGCTCTAAGAGGTTGAGAGATATGGTCTGTACATATTTACAGGAACAGCCCTTCACACTTGTGTAATGTACAACTGCATACCTGTAGTCACTTCATGTCCAAAAATAATAATCCCCATATGACTGTATACAGATAATAGTCAAATGTGAATGGGAACACCCCTCACCGTGGAGTATGGACTGTAACAACCCCATCCATAATATGTAATACCAACAGAATAAGCTGCTGACAGGTGCCCAAACACCTGTGTCTATAAACACAGGTAAAACTTCAAAATAGGGAGATAATCCCTGTCCATATGCTTCATCTGACATTTCAACTCGGCCAGGGAAGTTCCGTTCACCGGGTGGACAAGCTGAAACCCAAATCACTACATGAACACCCTGACAATCAAAGACCTGTATGTGGCTGGACTATATGCCTTGGTGTTCTGCATGCCCTCGGAGTGATTAACAATGCAGCCAGAGTCCACAGCAGAAGGCAACAGGGAATGTGTACCACCTTTTTCCCAGCAGGACAATGGATGCCTGTGTCGTAGGTGAAGCGGTGAGGCGTATGTTGATGTAGCTAAGTACTATGGGTATACATATCAATGAGGGAGAACACCAATAGAACAGTGGTTCCGGTATCCGGCCAATGTGAATGCAGTCCCGGTTGGCCTACGACCACTGCACATATAACTTGAAAGTGTAATGACAGCGTTCGTGCAGTACACACATTTAAATATGTAAAGGTGAATGTGTGTTTCGCAGTAGTCCATAAACTGGAATACAGATATGTAACTGTTACGGTCAGAATTATGAAAGTTCACGGAAGCACAATTATCTATGAAACATATGTAACCCACAATAAGGATATGCAAGTGCACCTGCGCGTGTGTAATCCGCTCACAGAATAGAAAATTAATGGTGTTTTCCCTACGTTCTATGTACATGGCTCATACCTGTTAAACCCGTAAAGTACGAAACTGGACAAAGCCATAACAACAACTGGTACAAATAGGGACAATCCCCAGATATTGCCCTAACAAACATAGAAAGTGGATAGAATAACAGGTGTGTCACTAGCATGGATTCTCTGAAGGGTATGAAGTCGTAACCTGAAATGTTTGTCATTATTTACCAACGTCAGTCTTTAATGATATGCCACTAACTTGCCAGATAGACATAAGGTTATGAAAACGGACCAAAGATAAGAGGCAAACAGCTGTACATGCAGCGGAAATCTGTACAGTTGAAAGGTATGATATGGAGATATATATATATATACACATATATCCACAGACATAATCCAAAGCAAATTACGAGATGAGGAATGTACAGACATATGTATATATGTATATATATATATATATATATATATATATATATATATATATATATATATATATATATATATATATATATATATATATATATATATATATACACACACGATACATGAATAGATATATACACAACAAACATATGTCCCTGTACATATAACACATGCACATAAATAGGTCACGGTATAGCTAATATGGATAGACAGACAGACATGCATGAAAGGAGAATACACCGATGGTTTCCAAACCATTGCCCGGAAAGTACCAGTGTGACAGGGCCTGCAAGTTCTACACGTTAAACATGAATATAGGTGTCATTTGCAGGACCCCAAAAATTGATCCTGTACAATGTACTAACCGTCATTGATGCAAAAGAACTCACACCTGCAACTACAATATAGGTGTACATGCAACAGTAGCAGGTGCAAGGGTAATAACACATGGGTCAATTGAATGTATGACGTACGAGCTGATATCCATAGAGTGGGGAGTGCTCAGAAGTGTCCTCACACTTTATTATTGCTCACATTAAACATGTCTAATGGGTACTGTGGAGGTGTGTCAGGTATGGGAATCATGGGTATGCAGAATTGGGCCAAGGTGTTGGTTGGCACAGATCTATTAGGTACGCCTCATGGGAGTGATCAATATACCTATGTGGGTATAGCACATGCCTACATTCTCCAAAAAGGTGCAACCCATCTACTGGATATTATGTAAACCATTGGGGGAAGACATAAAGACCTATATCAGTGTCATGTAGGCGATTATCATGGATGGACATGCATACGACCAAGATGGTAACCATACTTGCCAGAATGTCAGAATAAGACAGCTGGACTAAGGCATAGTACACGACAGACAAATAGGGACTATATTAAATATACCTCAGACAAAGCCAGACCGTTGATAGAATAATTGCGTAGTCAGGAATACGAATGTTATGAGAGTTAGTAATCATGAAATAGAAATGTCAGTCATGATTACCTAACTGCACAGTCTGTCATGGCTTGCCAGCAATCTACCAGAAAGTCACATTATCATAACAAATGTAACAGAATCATAGGTCAAACCCCAGGGCATATACCCATAATGTGTACAGGTGAGAGGTATGAAAGTAACCCGTCCTAATGAAATGTACAGAACTAGTGATACTAGGTGGACAGGTGAGAAGAAAGACATCAGGACAAATGACAAAACATGTACAAGTCATAAGCATGTTTGTCCACAAATGTGAATTACAATGTATGGCCTGTGAAAGTCAACGTGGAAGGTTAATAGACTCAAAAGACATGTGTCCCTCAGGGTGTCATGCAGTGTCACCGATACAGTGTCCAGTCCCCCATACTCGTACATGAGCTCTGCCACTGACGGAAAGTGCAAATACTGGCGTACACATAAGGTACATGATGGAATAATTCATGTGGATAAGCACCTGTTAGCCTGTGTGAGGAATATAACCCAGTCGGTCGGTGTGTCCTGCAATAGGAATGTAATGGTAACTGGCCTGTGATGGCGCCATGTATTGTGTGGATTGGCGTAAGGAAATTGATGTCCAGTATCAGAAATATACCTCACAACTGTACGAATGTGTAGATGTATGCCTCATATGTGTGGTGTGTTCCTCTCACAATTTGTACCTGTCTGCCAAATACCTGAGAACTGACGTCATTAAATAATTATAAACATATGTGTTTAACACCCCAAATCCTTCAGAAAGGTCATACTAATGCAAAACCTATAATACTGTCAACTATCTATGTTTGTAAGAGAAATATGTAGAATCTGCCCCTATCTGTCCCCCCATCATGTTAGGCTTTGTACGGATGTTTTGCACTAGGAGGTTGATAGGTATGATCAGAAACAGATACATGTCTGAGGAAACAGCATTATTGACTGCAAGATAACTCAGAAGGTATGAAAAGTGCTGCAGTAGGAAGTTCATCCGCAGGTATGTGCTGACATGTCAAATGACACAGCAGTCTACAGGAAGTACCTATAGGGTGTCACCTTTATCAATGATGACAGTGGGACATACCCACAGACATGCATACACCACAAATAGACATAGCACACAGCAAAGCCTAGGCCATGATACATGAAGCCTCCGGCGTGTATGGATTGAGTGAGAGTACAGCAAGGAAAGATGACTGCCAGGCTATTCAGCAAACACCTGCAGGGGCGTGCAAGACCGCCCGTAACACGAACATTGCACGGACAATGTTGGGATTTGCAACATACCCCATTTGTATGTGTAAGCTATGCAAATGATGTAATTATAGGGTTGACATCTTTCCAAATGCCCAAAGTGGGACATTTGTGCTACAAACATCAGATTTTGCAGGGCAAAGCATACCCATGGCCAGTACAAAGGACAGAACTTCAGTGTCTGAATAAAAGTTTATTCTTGTAGCATTTTAGTTCCTTATTCTGTTTCTTATAACATTTAGGTGTTTCAGCTACAGAATAACTGTTTAATGCAACTATTACATAAAATATAGAAAATAATTTTGTCCTAAAATCTCAGGACCTTTGCCATTTTTTCATTTTTTGCAGGACACAACTGTCCAAAGAGGGACTGTCCCTCGCAAAGTGGGACAGGTGGTAACCCTACATAATTACGCGATACATGAAACAGCAATTTTTCAGTGCAAGAGCAGAGTTATGTGCAGAAATGTACCTGGATGTTATGTGACTAACGTTTTGCACGTTGCTAAACGGAGCAATGACAGCTGCAAATACAGTATGAATACAGTCAAAGAAGCATGCCAATGTCCAAGGCCAAGGCCAGTGGCGGCTTTGTCCATTGGATATCAATGAACCAGTTGTTGTCCTCCCCCGATCCCTGGTGTGGAAGTGCAGCGCAGCGCCACGAGAACGTGCTGCGCTTCAAAACTAGACATATGGATAATATACATACAAAATGTAGGTTTAGCTAGATGTTAGTACGCCATGCAGATGAATGGCAAGCTGGAGACAACATGGCTACTGCGTACTGGTATCTAGGTGTGGAAGTGCTCTGACAGAGATGTAACGAAGCATTTGTAGGCAATGTGAGGCAAGTGAGGCTGAGGATAGTGAATCACAACATGTCATGCCATATGGGCCAAGCCTGTACAGTGTAGTGTAGGTTAAGGGGACTATTAGGGTAGAAGATAGGTGACAACAGGAGTGTGTATGTACAAAACACTTTAACCTCACCAGAGCAGTGTCACATGTGTGCTGTCAGTACTCAGTGGAAGAGGCGTGTCATGAGCTATCCTACGGAACGTCAGGAGACTGATGGCGTACGGCATGGATACCACCGATGTGACCTGCAAACCTGCTCACAGTGTGTCTGCACCCGTGCGCGCCAGTAAGCCCATGTAAGCATGTGTGCGTGCGTGTTAGCCCGTGTGCATGTGTGGAAGAATGAGTAAGCTAGTGTATGAATGGTGAAGCCCGTGTAATGTCGTGTATGCATTTGTAAGCAGGTATACATGTGTACTACACACATCACACACATACTGCACACACAGACACACATGCTGCCAATACTACACACATCAGTGAAATGACACATGGATGGAGACTACATCATCAGAGGTAACAGTGCTGTAAACTATGCCACAGTGATGGTCATAGCTGCAATGCATCATGCCTGCTGAAGTACACCTGGAAGTAACACACTGTGTGTTAACAGCATGCTAACATCAATACAGTGGAATATAGCCACTGTGTGCAGCAGCGACAGGTTAGTCAGATCCTGCATCAATGTTACACATCACAGGTAGTGGCACAGGTGACATCATATGCACAGGGTGTGGTGTTAACATGTCCAGAGCTGTCATAGAGCCATCCAATGTACACGTAGGTGTGTGTGTGTGTGTGTGTGTGAGGGACAACGGTTATTGCATGGCCCAATGGTGGTGCAATGGGTGTGTGTATGTGATAGCCATAGCTGTTTGTGGTAAGTGTGTGTGTCTGCATATACACAGGTACAGCATGTGTCAGCCATATACAGGAGGTTGTGGGACAGTCACAGACCGTACCTGCCAGGCTGTAGAGATCCCCATTACTGGCCATGGACACCCCTCCATGCATCCAACACATCCCAGTCCTGCACCTGTCAATGTCTACACATACAGTCCTGGGATCTGTACCACAACTTGTGGATAAACGTGCGTCTGTAATATTAACCTGGGGTGCATAGATTTGACAGCTACTACAGATGGATATGAGCCATACTCACACTCCAATGTAATAACCACTGCTGACTATTGCCGAGATCTGCATATGACCAGTTAAAGGTGCTGCACTAACATTGTTTCCAATGCCTGTGTAATACCCAGCACCACAATAACCGGTCACTACACATATATAACCCACGATCACTACAGCACACAGTATGTGCACTATCACAGAGCCATAGCAGATGTACATACATCCAGGGTGCTCAGGTACAGACAATACAGCACAGTCAAGAGTGATAAGCCCAACATACATATCTATATACAATATACAATACATATATATATATATATATATATATACACACATATATATATATATATATATATATATATATATATATACATATATATATATAGAGAGCTATATACATACATATATTTATATATACATATATATATATATATATATATATATATATATATATATGTATATATATATATATATATATATATATATACATATATATATATATATATATATATATATATATATATATATATATATATATATATGTAGATAGATACATATACACACACATACACACAAACACACACGTGGCAGGGTTGGGAGCAGAACATAAATGTAAACACTGTACCACACGACAGTATTACGCAGTTACAAAACGTGCTACCATGATCAGTGGATCACATGATTCACACAGGCACATGTCTAGCCTGCAGACAGCAGCATCAAAGGCAAAGACGCTGCACGGATGTTATGGAGAGTGAATACTGTCAAAGCAATGTACTGTTGTCATGCAGCTGGAAACACACACACACTTGGCAGGGCTGGGAGTCGAACATACTACTAACTACCCTAACACACTACAGCATGACGCATTTACAGAACGCGCTACCGACATTACTAAGCACAGAAGTCCCAGAGGCAGACATCTAGGTGCGTGTCATCATCCACAAAGGCAAAGACATCGGTAGCAAACTGCTGTGTTGTGCGGCATCTAAAAGCAAGACTGAGTCCCCAGGGGGATGGGAGCATGTGCGCAAACACACACATACACACTTGGCAGGGCTGGGAGTCGAACATACAGCTAACTACCCTAACACACTACAGCATGACGCATTTACAGAATGCGCTACCAACATTACTAAGCACAGCAGTCCCAGAGGCAGACATCTAGGTGCGTGTCATCATCCGCAAAGGCAAAGATGTCGGTAGCAAACTGCTGTGTTGCGATGCGTCTAAAAGCAAGACTGAGTCCCCGGCAGATGGGAGCATGTGCACAAACACACACACACACACACACACACACACACACACACACACACACACACACACACACACACACTTGGCAGGGCTGGGAGTCGAACATGCACCTAGCTACCCTAACACACTACAGCATGACGCATTTACAGAACGTGCTACCTAGGTTACTGAACACAGCACTCCCAGAGGCATACTTCTAGGTGGGTAACATCATCGGCAAAGACACCGATAGGGAATGTATGTGGTGTGAGGCATCTAAAAGCATTACTGTATCCCTAGGGAGCTGGAAACACACACACCCACACACACACACACACACACACACACACACACACACACACACACACACACACACACACACTTGACAGGACTGGGAGTCGAACATACATCTAACTACCTTATCACACTACAGCATTACACATTTACAAAACGCGCTACCGAGATTACTGAGCACAGCACACCCAGAGGCATACTTCTAGGTGGGTGACATCATCCGCAAAGGCAAGGACGCCGATAGGGAATGTATAGAGAGTGAGCAGTCTGAAAGTATATTACTGCCCCAAGGTAGACGTAGACAAACACATGGCAGTAGTGTGATGGGGGCAACCAAATATCTACGGAGCAGTATAACAACACTACATAGATATGGGACTCACCACAGACAGTACACCCTTCAAGACAGCAACCAGTGCATTCAATGTAGGCATCCACCGTGCCATTGAAAATGGACATCTGCTGCCTGGATGACCACCGTCGCTATACAGGATGTCAATGGCCATGCCCACGCAGGAATGTACTGTGTGTCCATCTACACAATGGCGTACTGGGCATGCCCACACACTTAGCAGTTGCAAAGGGCCGTCTTGCATGCATACAAATTCTAAACATGGAAGGGCACAGTTTGGCATGTACTGTGTGTCCATCTACACAACGGCATACTGGGCATGCTCACACACTTAGCAGTTGCAAAGGGCCATCTTGCATGCATGCACATGGATTCTAAACACGGAAGTGCACTGTTTGGAATGTACTGTGTGTCCATCTACACAATGGCGTACTGGGCATGCTCACACACTTAGCAGTTGCAAAGGCCCTGTCTTGCATGCACACAGATTCTAAACACGGAAGGGCACAGTATGGTATTACTGTTGCACGTACATGAAGGCCACTCACATGTATTGACCAGTACACACTCAGGAGCTATCACAGATATCTCAGGTGCATATCACAGAGGTACACACCACAATCTACAATGTAGCCCTCCGACATCACCATGTCATTGGACCAGCAATACATACCCATACATTAACACAACACCGTGTGACTTATGACCAGCAACTGTGCAGACTACACATGTACCGACAGGGTTCCATCATGTGTTATGTATTGCAATGATACCACTGTACATAACCAGGTCAGCTCTACACATACCAGAGGCCCTGGGACTTACACAGCTGCGACAGATGACTGTCGCTGTACACCAATGAACACACATGTTTGGTTATGTCATACATGTAATTGCAGTGGATAAGTGCATGGACCACACACACAACACATATGTACATATCATAACTTTTGCTGTCCTCCATGCAGACAAGTGGCTACAGCAATCAAATGCACACAAATGGAAGGTGGGTCCATGGCTGTTGAATGCTAACAGTACATGAGGCAGCAATGCTGGCCGAGGACACATTCCCTCTGTACTAGTTACCCATGATGCCCATCATATCCTACAACAGTCCATGTGTTATGTATGTCAACACACATGTCCACCAATTGCAATGCATACAAACATGACTACATGACAGGCATGTAGGACCAACACACATGTACAGTCTGTAGTGTGCATGCAGCTACCATGCATGTGCAGTAGCTGATGTAAGTAACTCATCTGTGCCTAACTACAACATGCAGTTTCAATGCAGCCCCATCATTGACACCTGTATATGGTGACATACTGACAGTACGGTAGGATGTACAGCAGGTATGGATGGATGTGTGTACATAAAGAGGTGATCCACCTGTGTAGATGGATGTTTGCAGGGGACGGCTTACAGGTGTGTCACATGCCATCCTACCATTACATGTGCAAACAGTACCGTTACTTGACGGTGGAGACATAGAACCTACACAGCGGTCAGGTGTTACTGATAGTACATCACTTGACACCTGTAACACTTACATCCTACTGTGTGCATATAGCAGCACAATTGCCGAAGGTAGCATTGCTACACATAATGCGGCCAATAATGCTGCATGTCTGTCAGACATATCATCATATAGCAGGTGTATCATTCACAGTACTGCCATGTGTGATTGCTTGTGTGACCATATATGCCACATATGGTGGGGAATACATCCCAATTGTTACATACCCCTGTACACTGTTGTAGAGATCTGTACATACTGCGGTGTGGAAAGCATGACGTAGGCAGGTGTGGTGTGTGTATCACACACATCAGCTATCCATATGTGTATGACATGTGTGGTCTCCACAGTGTGTGTATGTAGGTATGTATGGCTGTCTGGTGCATGGAGTGAGGGTGTATGTTACCATACAGAACACACAGGATCCCTAACCCCTCATGGTGATGCAGACCACTACCCTGTTGATGCCATCGGTCTCAGCCGCACTGGCTACCTGTACATGTTCTTTCTCTGTGTTGCATCTTGTGGGTTCACAGTACTGTGATGGTGATGACCACATAGGCATGGGTCCTCACCTCAACACTATGGGATATGCGTTATAGTGTTGTTGACCCCGTGAGTGTGAGCATGTTCCTGTAATGTGACAGGGTATTACTGCTACACAGTGAGGCCTCATGCTATCAAGTGGCCTCTAACAGTATAATTGGACAGACCGCTGTGTACAACCCCTGCACCATGTCAACATACCTGTGATGTGACCTGGTATGGATGTCACTTCTCTAGCCAGTGTAGCCAATTAAACTGCCCACATGCTTCTGGATCAGTATATGTGTGGACATCTGTGTTATATTAGACTTTCCAACAGTCAGGCTGAGGCTAAGTATAGCATGCTGATATTGCCATATGTGCCTGTGAGTACTCCACAGTTACACATGGGAGACTGCAAACAGTGCTACCTGTAGGCACATGCAAGTAGGTCATAAGGAGGGAACCAAGGCATCATTACCAACATGCTGTTACTGTTGTTACCGAGACACATACTTTGAACATATAACAATGCATGCTAAATCTGTACTACATGGTATGTCTGGTGCGTGTCAACAGTACACAACTAATGTAATATACACATCTCTCACTATTCACACACAACTAATGTAATATACACTTCTCTCACTATTCTTACACAACTAATGTAATATGCACTTCTTACTATTCTGTTCACCCTGTGCATCAGACCATTTGAGCATGTCCCTGCACCAATGGTGTGGATGACAGGGATGCGGCATAGGCTTCATCATATGCACAGGGTGATAATGTTTGCCAAGGGGATTGGCTGCACCAATGGATGACATCTTGTGTGTGGGTAAGGGCCAGTGATATGATAGGACATGTCTGTTCAGTATGCATGTGGGTGTTATGGTGCCCTACAGATGTCTTTGCTGTGTGCGTGTATGTGTGCGCATAGCACTGCCTTTTGTGAGGACTACACGGGGTATTATTGACAGCTCCAGATTGTACAGACCAGGTTGTACAGCTCACTGTGTCTGGCCACGGCCACGTGACCTATGCCTGCCAGGGGTTGCACGGGCACTACCAGGTGGAGGTACAGCTTGGCTACTGTCCGACGACACATGTCCACTGGAACTGTGTCCCTGTTGGGAATGTCCAGGGCCATGTCCACGTGGCCTGCTGTGTCCTGGTGTGGACAGTGCAGCACCAGCTGCACTGCTACTGCTACCAGCACTATGGGAGTGGGCTTGTGAGGTGGCACACTCACGTTGACCTGCACTAGGTGGTGTAGCTGGCCTACATCCATGTGGCTTATGCCTCACTCCTACCAGATGTTCCAGCACAGACAGCTCACGCTCATGGATTGCCATGCCATGGTCAAGGATTCCATCCATGCCACCTAATTACCTGTCCAGAACATCAGCAATCTGCTGTTGAGCATTTGCCAATGCCTGGATGCTGTCATTTAGCGTGTGGATAGCAGCCCTCTGCAGCCTCTGCCCTTCTCTGTTCTGCCATTCAGCATGTGCCTGTGCCGCCATTACAGTCTGGAACATGCATCTGGTGATACCAGCTGCTGCACTCTGTCCTGCAGGTGCATGTCTGCCAGAGGTCCTCCTATGAGCAGCACCGGCCACATGCCTGTGTGGCACATCTGCAGTCATTACACTGACACCATGGTGTGTAGACACACCTTCTGTAGCCACCACACATTCCTGTTCCACGCTAACAGATGCTGACTGTCCTTCATCGATTGTCACTGGTGATGCGGTATGTGTTGGCAGCAGAACTGTGTGCGGGGAAGAGGGGGACATAGCTGGGATGGCAACCATTGGCACAAATTCAGCCCCTGACAACCCTGCCTGTACCTCATGCATATGTTCATCACTGCTAGTATCTGTGGGGACACCAACATCAGATGGACCACAGGAGGGTAACACACCTATATCACCTGTGAATGCAAAGAAAGACTCTAAATTACAGTAGACACACAGACACACACACACACACACACACACACACACACACACACACACACACACACACAGACACAAACACACACACACAGACACACACACACAGACACACAGAGACACACCATGCATGTGATTTGACAGATGGCATGCAGCATGCCTGTGATACAGCAGAGGGCATGCAGCTCAGACATTAATCGTGTTAGTAAGCATACCTCCCTGGGGTGCACACTACAGCAAGCATGTGTCATATCAGTAGCCATGCAGTTCACACAATCATGGTAGTATGCATGCATCCCTGTGTTACACCATGTGGACTATAACAGGATAATAGTACACATGGCTGACGTGACCTTGACATGTAATCTGCTGACGTGTGCATTAACATGCATACATGTCTGACACAATGGTGCCCTGACACATGTACAGCATCGTAATGGGCATCACATTGTGGTGTTGTCTGTATGCCCTACAGATAGAATGCATGTTTAGCAAATGTGCATGAGCATGGAAGGGTAGTGTGAGCCATCTACATTGCTATACAGTGTGAAGTACAGACACTGTGCCATTGCATGGCATCATGAGGCATCTATATTGCTGTACAATGCATAATATGTACACATTGCATAGCCATAACTGCATGCATACCCATGACATAACTGTGGATTGTGACCCATGATGCTGAGGTGTATACATACAAAACCATGCTGTGTCAAGTGACAGGTCACTGGAGGACCTACAGATGACACCCCTGCACAACAACTACAGGGTCTTAGCTGCCTGGCAACCATGTCCACACATAGCAGACATGTCAATTCACCATTTCCCACATGACATTGATGTACCACACACACACAAGGTGCACAGCTAATGGTGATGTCCTACAGCAGCAAGGGAAATGTACAGTATCTGTGGCGTGATGTGGTGTCAATGTCTGTGGAAGCTGTACAGGTGACTACTGTCATGCTATGACACAGTCGTAAAGTTCAACAGATCTTATATGGTAGACTTCAGTGACACCTCCACTAGCTGTGCACAGGCTTTTAGGATGTCCAGTGTACCACATCAACTGTATAATCAGTCAACTAAGGCTATAATTGGACCGTGTGTGGACAATGTGCAACAGGGTGTATACACATCACATCTACTGTGTGGCTACATGTCTCTGGCCATCCCCCATGGCCATGTGTGCACATGTGTTGGCCAAATGTGTGAGATGGCCATCTATCTCACATGCCTGTGTTGTCCCATATGACATACACCCATAGAAGTCAGATATGTCACCATCCACAGAGCTATGCAGACAATGGGTTGTATGTTTGGTATGTGGGGTATGGGTCATGGGATAGTGTGACAATATTGCAGCCAGAACACTGCGTGTCTGGGACATGTCAGATGGCACATCACAATGTGTGCACCCAGTGCAGGGGCATATAACACAATGGTGACACCTGTGGGCTGCCCATATCACAGCTCACTGTGTGGTCCTGTTTGCGTACCACACATGTTGTTCCAATGCATACTACATATGCCTCCATTGTAGAACACCTCCACTGTTGTATGCACAGCTGACCACACATGTAGCAATGACAACTACTGTGGTTTCAAGTCGGTGTATCACTTCATTTGTATATATTGCACATGGGTGGCCTGTGTGAATGATGGGTGATGCGACCTGTATATCGTGACTGGAACGAACATCAAGTGTGCAACTGTTAACTGGCCACATGGCAAAAAGATCTATGCTTTAACATGCCTGATACTGATGACAGTCTCACCTGCAACGGACTCATGTCTGTGCGGCACGCCAGAGGTACCTGTAGAGGGGTGACATAGCAGTATGAACATTATCCATGGCTGTATGACAGCCACAGGGTGCACTGTGCATGTTAACACATTCGCCTGTATAATAGCATATAGTATGCACATGTGTGCATACACAGGGTAGCATAGTGTAGTATGCAGCATGTGTGTCCACATACCTTGCATATGTTGTTACTTTACATAATGTACAGTGACACATGCAACTAAATGGGATATAATAGCCATATGTGCAGTATTGTCTTACCAGGCAACTCCAGGCTCATTGGTTGGGAAACTCCCACCTTCACGATGGCAGCTAGTGTGTGTGGATGCTGTTCTGAGGGTGTCCCCAGACTGGCCGGTAGCTCCTCGGTGTGTGTGAGTGGGGGCTGGGTTGGTGGCCCACCACCTGTTCCACCTTGTTCCCTGGCGATTACAGTGGCACTCTGTTTTGCATGTCGTATCAAGTCCATGCAGTGTCTGCGCACCTGCTGGTAGGTGTGGTTATGACCACCCACATCATTCACTCTCCTGTGTAGATCCTGCCACAGGTCGTCCCGCTGCTGGGCATGCTGTGGCACATGGCTGAACAACACCTCATAGTTCTCATGGAGGTACGGGATGAGGACATCATCCTCCTGGCGGCTGTACACTGGAAGGCGTGTACGAGGCATTATCTGTAAGACATAATGATGGTGACAGGTCACAGTTTCAGAGATGTACAGAGATACTGCTGCACATACATTTCTATGGCATCTAGTACATCTGCACATTTATCTTTGCAAATCATCATGACACTGACACGACTGACGTGTTTGTGTCACACACATGTAACACCCGTTATGCATTGGATATCATCACCATATATGTGTGTCACCTCATTACAGTGTTCATACTCCATGTGAATGCTGTCTTGATGTGGGCATGTCTATTTACCTGCACTGGTGTTCTTACCTATCTGCACATGCCTGCATGTGTCCACGGTAATGCTGTTGACATTGATGCTGTGTATATGTCACATATCAACACAGACACAGCCTTAATGGACTTGAGCAGTGACAATGCACACATATGCATGGACACCTGTACATGCATGTGTTTTGCCATATACATCTACACAGCACTGTGCAGCTGTTCAACATCCTGCCACGGATCGCCTGTGTTGCACATGTGATAGACATGGGACAATGGCTAGTCGGACGTCATTCACAGGGATTGTTATCAACCATAGCATGTACGGGCAAGGTTTCCTAGCTGTAACAGACAGCCATTATGCCACGGCGAGGTGCATCAGTGCCACATTACTGATCCGGACAGTTGATACTACATCTAACATGTGGCCATCACACCATGTATGACTGGGATGACATGTGCAGCTGTGATGGACAGGGTTGCATGGTTTGGCAGGAGTATGTCACATGTATGGCACAGAGATCTGTCCAGCATGTGGCGATCCTAGTATTAGGACAGTGGCTGTCCATGACGTATGTCTTACAGATCAGGATATGGACATGTAGCATGTCCATCATCATGGTGTAGCAAATGTCTTTATGCAAGGTAGACAGCATGCTGCATAGTAGAGATGAGGATTGTGAAGGCTGGTATCGCCCATCCATGCATGGCCATAACCCCTTAAAGGTGATATGTGATCCAATATTGGTCACCCCAGTGCTGTATATGCCTGCCCAGTGATCTCCATGCTCATGGATGGCACCCTGTCATGACATGGGTACCTCGTATGACTATCCAAGGGTCCTGGAGACGTCACCAAGGCAGGGAGGTATACTGCACAACACAGTCCCTTACACAGTGTCCATAATGTTGACCACAGCCTAGGTGGTAGTTAATGGGTACAGGGATGTTCACCTAGTGGTGACAATGTGGATATCATCCATCAGAATGTGCACATATGTCACACACCTCACCCACACAGCCCATTCTGTATGTTGTTCACAACACTGACACAGCTATTCCTCATAGGTCATGGCCATTCACATCCTTACATACACAGATGCCTAACATTTGTCTGTGTGGTATGGGCTACAATGAGGGTGGAGTACAACACATTAACCCTGTTATACTGTAGCTGGCACTGGTGTGATATGCACATGTAACTCTGGCACCTTTTGTAGTTGTGAGTCGGTCAACAGGCCACTGGTAGAACACTCCTGTGACATACAAAATTATTTGTAATCATACATCCATACTGTCTTGTGCATCTGTACTGCTAACATCTACATTGATAATGGTTCATAGACATGCACACCATACTCAGCAGGGTTATAGTGCGGTGCCACCCATTATGACTGTCGTCACCACTTGTGGGTTGATATTATCTAACACCCTATCTGCATTGTATGGCCATGCTAGGCACTTGTTCAAAACTTGTGAGCATGTCATGAGCTACTGATTAATATAGCACCCATTCCACACCATTTCCCACAGGTACACTGGCTGTCCTAAAATTTCCAGCTTGCTTATGGTACAACAGCTGTTGTACACACGTAACGCACATATCCTGTGAGACATGGTTGTATATACAAGCATGTCCAACTGTCACGTACCAGTGCTATTGCCTGTCTATATGATGGATATGTCGTACATGTGGCAATAGAGCAATTGTCTCATGTATACATTCAATGCTCACCTCCCAACATACGACACTACAGCCTGTAGGAGATGTACGTATGCAGCCCTGCTGGGGGTAATGCTGTCACCAACCCTGACTGCACCTGACAGTCATGTGGGGATGTGTAACATTCGCAACACACCCCATTCATCACATAGTCTCACATGATCTCTACCACAGGCCACACATACGAGGACGACTTGTGCAGTACCTCTCCATACTCTGTGTAGGCACCAGAGGCAGCCCCCTTAACGGAACACAACATCACCAACTTAGCCCACAGACTCATGGGTGCCCATCACATACAGCCAATAGGGTGTTATAACATACACAACACACTAGTCATAGGTGACTCTGTAGGCGGTCACACTGCAGTTCCACACAACAGGCTACACAAGGCAATAGTCGCTTACATCTTGCTGTCAGGTAACTGGTTCTGCAACATAACCTATGCACCCATGCCACACCTCACCTGGTACGACGTGACTGTCATTCTCCATGTTAGTGTGATTGCCCTGAGATGCCACTTCACAGACGACGTGTGCAGGGACATGCAATAGCTCACCAGTCTTGTAGCCCTGAAGGTGTGGGCCTAGCCCTGGGGACCATTATGCATTCATTCAGACCCGGTACCACTGCACAATGACTGACTGTGTCACTTCAACAGTTGCCTATGCTTCTGCTGCTATTCCACAGGCATCTGGTATCTGTCCGCTTTGACTGACCTGGTCAAACACAATGCTTTGGCACAGATGACCTGCACCTGTCAGCCCTGGGAGTACAGATCACATGTAAGGCTCTTGCTGCTTCTATACTGCCTGTCTTGCACAGTTTCCAATAACAGTCACCGGCAGAATGGGAACTGGCAAGCAAGACATGGCATCATGTGACACAATGCTTGCATCATCTTCTGTGACGCACACAGGCAAGGCACACCTTATAATGCAACACTCCAATATCTCTGCAGTGACTGGGACCTGCCTCTAGGCTCTGCAGAGCACACCTGCAATGACAGGTTATGGACAGACCATACCTTTCAGGCACATACCTGGACCGGCACACCCACAGATGAGGTGTTCCCATATCCCACTATATTGTACACACATCCTGGCTAGTAACTTAGCACAATGCATCAGAGGTGCTCCACGTGCAACTAATTGTGTCCGGAACCGCTATACACATTGTAACAAGCTACAGATTCAACAACATACCCCATGGTTACCAGACCTCATTTGTTGGTGTACTGGACAGCAGGGCTCAGACAGCTACTACTGATGTGTGACTGACACTACCCCACACTTAACTGGGATAGCCACTCATGTACCGACACATCCATGAGTCATATCCTCCACTCGGCTGAATCAACCCATACACACCACCTCCAAGACCTACATTAACCTTGACATGATCACTACCAACATGTGACTGGTGTTCCACACCTGGGGTTATCCCCTCATTGGTGGGTTCCGAACATATGCTAATCAACCTTGTTAGCCACATCCCAGCACCACACCCTTCACGGCATACACAGTACATGAGTACTACAACACCTACTACAGACGTCTAATGACAGCGGTTGTTAACATCATGACACCTGTGCAGATGGATAATGCACATACAAATGCTGAAACATACCCCAGTGCACTTCATTAGCACGTACACGACTGCATGGATCATGCTATTCCACACAGAGCCATGATGGTACACACCACATAACAGACGCCACTCTGGTGGTCAAGTTCCTTGGACATAATGTACAACAACAGGTGGAGGCTGTTGCATAGTGGTGTACAATCCCATGGGTGGGGTAGCTCATTGGTCAGCCTCGGTAGGGCCACGGGATCCCTCATCACAAACTCCAAGACTAGCTACGTACACATTACTGCGACACATTCAGGGGTGTACTACAAGGCATTATGGAGGTATGTCAGTAGTCGATGGCAACACCCACATCTGCTCTCACATACAACAGTCACTCAGGAACATTACAGACCCAGGTGATGTTAGCAATATGCTGGCAGATGGATTCAATGCTAACATTACACCCTCTCACTCACTACAGGGCCACAATCCATGCAGGAACATTGCGGTGTCCCTGCGGTCACACCTACACAGTACTAACCTGCACTCTATATGTCCTGGGACACTGGCCCCATGTCACCTTCCAAAGTCCCAGGCTGTGATGTCCACAAACCTCTGAACGACATGTCTCCCCACTAGGCCACCATATTCAGTAATAGCCTTGTATCAGACATTGTGGCCCCTGAATGGCACACAGCAACATTTATCACACTCCACACAGGTGGCACCACAATGCACGAGTGGGACTATAGTCCTACACACCTGACTGGACTGTTCTGCACAGCTATGGGACACACCATCATGGATGTCATTCACAGATACATTGCTGGGCTCCGGTCCTTTGATGCCACCCGGGTTGGACTTGTTAGGGCCAGAGCATGGCCCCTACCCCTGGTGGACTCCTTTCATACAGTTACCAGGGTAGTTGATGATGGTACGGGAGTCCACCCATCCTACATTGTCCTCTCATAGCCTTTCAGCACCGTTCTCCATTCTGGTATTGACAACATACACATCCACCTGCACATCGTACCCTATGTCTCAGGATGTTATGCAACGTGGCTCATGGACAGGACACACACAATGAGGGTAGCATACCATAGTACCTACTGCATTTCAGTTACATTTGGCATACCACAGTCCTCAGTCATTGGGCCCCTCATGTTCAGTATATGCTTCCCTGAGGTACAGGCTAGCACAGAGGGACTTTCCCTGCCTAGCTTTACAAACCCCTGCATACAAAGCACCATGATTGATCCACCAGCTGATACTGACTCCATCCATATGGGTGTCACTGTGACAGATACCTGATATGAATATCATGGCCTCAAGCTGCATGACACAAGGTGCATGAACATCACCTTTGCATTGCACCATTCACCCACTGACTATCACATAGGTGGTAGTCCCCTACATACATGTCACATTGTACATGTTTGTAGTACACATGTATGTCGCACCCACTCCTGTGGTTACCGTATTGCCACTGTGGCGTGGATATCCTTCTACGTGGCCACACTTATCTGTACTGGGTGTGTAGCTGGTACATAGGCACCCATTGTACCTCTGAACTCAAGACTTCTACACACATTCAAGGGTACACCACCCCATTTAGGGTGTACCTTACACAACAGCTACAGCTTTACATACCACACCATTAACACGCCATGACGTTTATTGAGCTCTGACAGTTAAAGTATGCAGCTGAACTACAGACACCACATCTGTACACATTTGCATACTACATACATACTCAGGGGTGACCTCTGCTGAACAGACAGAGCCCATGTCCACAACAATATTAATGGATATACTCCACATATGCGACATAAGCAAAAGCCACTGTGAGCAACATGCTCATGGATATGTGCACTCACGCAACAATGAGTGGGATGTGCTTGAGGGTTACATTCCCAAACCGGATGCTCACCATGCTTTGGAACATGAGTCCTATGTACATCACACAAGGACACTCAGTAGCACTGTTCATGTGATACCTCCCTTGGTGGTTGGGAGACACACGTATGCCAGGGATCACTGCAGTGGCTGTACTGTGCAGAGGTGCAGGTAACACATGGCTCTGCTGTTCACAGGACACTACCTTAGAGAGGTACCACTGGTGTGAACACTATAGTTGTGCTTACATATGGATTTGCCAGACTGCATAGTACCCCACTATGAACCTGTGAAGCTATTACATGTCCTTTGTGCATGGTTACTTGGTAGCCCTTCCATTTAGATTAACTATCATGCTATTGCAATGTCCCGTGCCTACAAGCCATATGTATCCTGTTATTGTATATTGTACATGCCAATAGATGATACCTTTAGTATGCATGATATGCCTGTTATGCTGTGTAGAATATCTGACATATCTACCTACAATACTATACATTACACATATTTCACATAGTATCCCATAATGCAAAGCATACTTGCACAGCGGGACCACCTTAGACATGTCATTGTCGTTATATGCCCATACACATGCCTACTGTGACAGTATATCAATATATACTATCCCCTGCTATGGCACGTACTTGTTGGACATACCCTACCACTGACGGCTGGTTGTATGGAATTGTTCTGTTTAAAGCCCTCATGTAGCATCCCTTTTTGGTGTCTGTGATGTGTACCTTGTGGCCCACTGCTGGATGCACAGTTTCTACATGTGTTAGTATGCTCAGCAAGACATCACTACATAAATACCTTTTCCCATGTTATGCATTGCGGACACTTTTAATTAATGCAAACCAGGCTATACATACAGTAAATAATTAATAAAAAACATGCTATACATAAACGTACATACCGAGTGTTCTACATACCTTGTTATCGTTACGGACTTTCATCTCTATCTCTCTCACACTGCTTAAACAGGTATTTTGTATGAGCATACAGTTTGAATGTCTGGCAAGTCATCCTTATATACGTCGATACCTGTAACATGTGGTTTCCTATGAACCTATGAACCTATGAACCTATCCTCCCACCAATTGGTGTTCCTGAGTGACTAATTACTTGCATATCAGCTGTGCAGCTACTCCATTCACCAGTTACACGGCAGCAGTGGAGTATAATTGAATTCTCCACTTGGGCATTGCCCATTTGCCCTACCTTCGGGAAGACGGCCTGTATTGTGTTTTGTTATGTGTAATTGCAACTGCTATGCATAGAGACAATTATACTTTGGATTCATGTCCCCCGTGGATTGTGTGTGACTGCTAGAGTATGTGGTTCAACATGTGGGTGTACCTGTCATCCCAACGTCTGATAATGGACTATTGCAAACAAAACCTGTAACATCGCCATTTGTTCCATTATATAACGGATGCAATTTTGCATGGTGCCTTTAATTGTGTCTCTCACAAGGTATGTTGACAGTTCTGCAGATGTAATTGACTGACTGGATGCTTGTGCTGTTATTACAGTCTGTATTACTATGGTTTCTGGTGTGGGGGATATCGGTGGGTGTATGTACCATATACCGTTTTGTGGGGCTTGCATTTCTACATATTCCAGATATATGTGTGTGGGCCCCATCCCTAATTAAAGAGCTATCAGTTAGTAGACTTATGTTACGAGGTTGTACATTGGGCCATTGTTAATTGGTTTCTATATAGTATGCAGGTGAGGTTGCTACTTCCATACCTCCGGAATTGCAGCGATATGTAAAGGGATATGTCTAAATGACAGCTATCCCATGTATTTCTGTCCCAGATATTTGCAATCATTGCGGTTGTGTTGGTAACACAACCTCTTTGCCATGGGTTGCCACCTTTTCATATGGCCATTGTTGGACACTTGCGAGATGCACAGCGGCGTTTATAGGCCAACACATAGCCACGGTCAGTACACAGGTTAGCACATACTTTTATCCTCAATACATACCTATTGTGGGACTTTGAATACTTATCATATTGCATGTAACATTTACATTTCTTCAGGCATAACTATTTAATGCAACTATTATATTATATATGGGACATATTAATGTCCTACAATCCCGAACATTTGCCCTTTGTAATGATTTATGTCAGGACACACCTGCCCAGGGAGGGGCTGTCCCTCCTAATGTGGGACAGGTGGTAACCATATGCCTACGGCTAGCTATACCCACACCTACCGTAATGATCTACCTCTGAGTTGGCACTAACAGACACATGATGCGGACACACACACACACATTACAGTCACACAGGGATGCACACTGCACCCTCAACACACACATACACAGACTACAGCACTCACAAACACAGCTGAACACAGTACCTACGTGGACCGCAACACCGGCAGCGGTAACTAAATGTCCCTTCATATCATCATACTATTACTCGCGGTTGTACTGTTCCAGTACTGTGTTCTTTCAGTCTTTCAGCCTCGTGGTTACACATGTTGGTATGTTACACATTCCATAGCTGGCAGCATCCTATTTATTTGTACCTCTGAGGTGTTATGTATGTCGTTGACCTATCTATATATATTTGCAGATATCGCTAAATCCGTATATATCAACATATATCACTCTATCGCCCTTTCTATCTGTATTATATATATGTATATATTTGTATATATATATGACGGGGAAAGTGACAGGCAAGCTACACCTTTCATTGTGTACTTGTTGGTGTATACTGTTTCCTGGACTCCGCACGTTTGGGTCTGTACCTGTCACATTACACACCTGCCTAGGTTAGGGTTACCAGCTGTCCCACTCTGCGAAGGACAGTCCCTCTTTGGGCAGATGTATCCTGCATAATATATGTAAACATGACAAATGTCCTGAGATTTTGGAACATACTTATTTCCTATAGTTTATGTAATAGTTGCATAAAACAGTTATTCTGTATCTGAACCACCTATATGTTCTAGAAACAGAATAAGTAAGTAAACATTACAAGGATGAGCTTTTATCTAGGCAAAACAGTGAAGTTCTCAATTTCGTACTGGCCGGGTGTATGTGTCGGCCTGCAGACATCTGACGTATGTCTGACATTGGTCATTTGAAGAGGTGGCAACCCTACCATAGGTACATCTTGGCTAGCAATAGTGTTAGGTGATTCTATACATGATTGCATGTTCTACTCCTGGCAGTGGTTGTTTTACCCTTCAGAGAAGGCGCTATTAGTACAGGGGTGATTAATGCTGGTTTCACCTGTTCTGGACATCATTGACCGTGATCTGCGCGATATTCGGAGAAGCTTATCCCTGTTTCGCGCATATCCATATAGTCATATTTAAACGTCACTTACCAGCAGTGGGCAATGCATATTCCCGGTAATTTGTGCTACACATATGATCCAATGACCTGCATCCGACATGCATTACTCGTGCCTTCGGGATTACGTTACATCCCTTGCAGGATGTGGGACCAGGAACATGCATGACGGTCACTGCATTTAACACATGGCCATCTGCGATTTGTACACGTGTTATTTTGTTTTGTACGTGGAGTATACTACGGCTGTTACTCCATACTGCACTAGCATGGGTAACTCAGTTAGTTTACATATTGCTGAGTCCAGTTAATGGTATGTCCATGTGATGTTTACTGGATGTGCTCCGGCATTGGGTATGTATATCACAGTGAGCCGCACATGATACTGTGCTACACCTTCAAACGACCGTAGATGGAGCATGCTGGGGTGATGAATACCTGTCATGGGTACACCCCATGCCTTGACACAACATCCATGATTATATTATGTGGAGTCCCTCATTAACGCAGCAGGGACTCCGTGCTGAGTGTGTGCAGAACAGTTCTTACACACATGTGCTCCCACAATTGCCTCTGCTCCACTAAGCGACAGTTGGTTACTCGATGTTGTGGTGATAGTGGACACTGTTTGCACCGTTTGGTGTATGGCCTCTGACAATCGGCCGTGTACCTACCAATATACCTGGGAACCTATACACACAGCACCACCATATGCTGATAGGCACACGTACTGTTCAGGTGTTGACATTCCGTGTTCCGATAGCTGTTGTGTGTACAATGTTTGAGGGATGCCTATGTAGGATTCACACAGTGGGCCACCTATACATTGCAATTTACAGGTGGTCGTGTTTGTGTGCCATCCATTTTACTGTGTGTGCAGGCGAAGTGGTGTGTCAGTCTGTAGAGGCCTACACTGTCAGAGTATGTGCTATACGTTCCCTCTTTGCCAAGGCATAGGCATATTGGGCACGCCTCCGTCTGCCTACTGGGGCTGTCACAGTGTGTTCATGGTCTGAATTCCTCTGTACCTGTGATGGCCTTGGCAATTATGGTTCACCATTTTGTCCCTGCTGCAGCTGTTTCCGCAGGATCATATTATGTAGCATGGCACATACTATGATGATGTGGGCACACGTGCCTGGAGAGTACTGCAAGGCTCCACCAGATGTGTCCAAGCACAGGGACCGTGATTTCAGCATCCCGAACACACGCTCAATGATGATTCTGGTTTGTGCGTGTGCCTCATTATGGCGTTCTTGCATGGGTGTGTGTGCATTTCTGATGGGAGTCATCATCCACAGCTCCAGTGCATAGCCAGCATCCCCCACAAGGTGGCCATGTGGGATGTCCCCCCTGACAAATACCTGATACAGCTGTGAGGCATGCCAGATATGGGTGTCATGGTAGCTTCCAGGGCTGCCAGCACACACATCCATGACAATATCCTGGGCATTGCACATGACCTGGCAGTTGATGGAGTGGAATCCCTTGCAGTTTATGTAGCGCCTACCATGCTCACCAGGTGGTGACTTGATTTGTATGTGCATGCAGTCTATCGCACCCAGTACCTCCGGGTAATGTGCCACATGGTGGAAGTGATGCATATTGCTGGCCAACTCCTCCTGTGTTCGAGGGAAGTATATATGCTCATTGGCATGTGGTAACATGGCATCCAGGAACTGGTGTAGTACCCTGGATGCTGATGCCTGTGAGATCTCCATTATATCTCCAGTTGGCCTTTGAAAGGTACCTGTGGCTAGTATTCGTAAGCTTACACATACCTTCATGTCCACTGGGATGGGTTCCCCTCTGTTGTTTCTGGTTCTCAGGGGTGGACGGCACAGCACCACTATTTGCTGTAGGATGTCCCTGTCCACCCTGTAACATTCTACTATCTCCAGATCATGTAGCCCCTGGTAGGTCACCCTTCATCTGAACACTCTTCTCCTCCTCCGGGGCCTGCGGTGGTTGGCATTATCCTCCACAACACCTTCAGTCTCTAACACATGCTGATGAATCACAGCTATGGCAGCTCCCAACGTGTACATTTTAAAAGTTGCCCGTGTGTTTACACCTATGTTGCAGTGTTTGGGAATACACAGGTGTGTGTAGGGTGCTTTCACACTTTATACTATTGTGCTGTGAACACCGATGATGTCATAGGGTGTGTATGTGTGATCATAGCTACAGGGTATCTTATGTGTTTTACTACCGGAACTACTATTGTTGTGCTTTTAGTGTTGAATTACATATGGCTGATGTGGATTACCTCTTGACCTTCCCTTTAAATTTCTGCACATTCCACCTACCATTTTCTGACATGCATCCAGCAGCCTGCTTTCATTTGTACTTTCCTAGACCTGGCGTATCTTGCGTAATATGTGCTATTGCCAGTTTACTGTCGGTTTGCTTTGCTCTGCTATGACAGATCTCCTATATTTGCAACCCAATGCCTCCCCTCCTTTATTTGCATTCCAATGCCTCCCCAATCCTGTTTTTCAGGTTTCTGTGAGCAGACTTGTCAGCTGTCGTCGATTGGCCATCATGAGTTGATTGGTGTTGATTGCTCATTAGTACTCCAATCACCCTACTTCGGCATTTCCTTCTTTTCTTCCCCTGACCTTCCTGTTTGTGCTATTGTTTGCAGCGCGTGCATCCACTTACTGGGTTTTGGGCACGTTTTCATCCCCATACACATGCGCTTTTGGGCACCATGTGTGCTCTCAGCTAAACGATTCTATACCTTCCTCCCCACCCCTGTCCTGCAGCTTTGCTTAGCAAAGGCCAGGCCAGATTTGCATTGCTCCAATGTGCTTACTGCTATGGTGGCACACCCCTCTGCTGCTGTCATGTATCTCCTCTGAGCCAATCCTCGGTGTTATAGCACTGCGCCGTATGGTACAACCTTCATCTGGTGGGACATTTGCGATTCAGTATTATCTGCCTCATTTGCATGGCATTGACTACTAATTCATAGTTACCGCGCCAAACACTGTCGCAGGCCCTTAGCAACCCTTGCACCTTGGTTGTGGTGTTCCATGCCTATCATTGTGTATTATGGTGTAAACCTGATTTGTATTACATTGTGATTTTATGACATTTTTATATAATTTCTTTATGTTCCAGTTTGCACACACATGCCCTGCGGTTGTACTGTGCGTTACTGTGGACATGACATTAAATGTTTTTTAGGTGTTGTGCATCTTTTCTTATGCCATTGGCTATGTATTTCGCCATTGGCATATGTTAACTTTGTAATACATGAGTCTAGTCCACTTCCATAGCTCCGATGTTCTGTTTGGGAAAATGTAAACCGTGTTTTTTGGTTTACATTTCCGTGGGCTTACACTACACCTGCACCACTTCATGAATCACTATCTGCCTTCATTTGCATGGTGCGACACTGCGCATGGGGTGATTAGCATACCTATGCTGAGGACTGCGCAGTTCTGACGTACGCTGGTAGTGCACGTGTATTGGATCATACCTGAATCGCTCGACGGCCATATTTGGCGTTATCCGGCTATGCTATGCCTGCGCCTGGCACAAGCTTCATGAATCCCGGGGATTATCTTCCTTATTTAATTTTTCGCCTTTATAAATTTCTTCTATGTTTTCTTCTCTCTCTTAACAAATAATTCCAATACATATATTTTATCTTTCTTTTTCTTTTCTTCTTTTCTTCCTTATACATTCTAAAAATACTTTTTTTATATTTCTATTTAAAATGAAGACACCAACAATCCAATTCTCATAAAATTTCATCATAGTTGTATAATTTTTTCCATAATTCCACAAGTTTTTTTCTCTTCTAAATCTAATTTATTTTCATTAATTCTCTTCATTCCTTTTCCTGTTCTTATATATTCTTCATTTTCCTGACTTTTAACCCATATTAGCACATGATCTGAAAATCCAGCATACTTTAATTGCTTTTTTTATAACTTTTAAACTATCAGATATTAAAAAATAATCAATGTCTTCCCTGATTTCATTCCTTTTATAGGTCCAATAGTTATTCTCGTATACACTTAACTTTCCACTTCTCATAATTTCTTTAGCCATTTTAACATCACGATTGCTCTTATGTTTCCTTAAATTACAATTAAAATTCACCCACCTCTATAATGGCCCTATTTACACAAACATATTCAATAATATTTTAAACATCATTTCTTTTTCTTTTTTTGTTACATATCATATAACGCTATAATTCTATACACAGATTTTTCTATCTCATGTGTATTACCGTAGTTCGTCCTAGTTCTGCTATGGTTACATCTAATATTTAATACTAATTAAGTCTAATACTGCAGCACACCATTGTAATATACCTATTCTCTACTGCAGCACACCATTGTAATATACCTATTCTCTACTGCAGCACACCATTGTAATAGTTAACCTAATCTGTAAGGGAAACACTTCTCTGATTATAGTCTTTTTTTCCCCTCCTTTCTTTGCTGGTGGAGTTTATTCTAGACTTGTCTTTTTTTCTTCAATTAAGCAGGTTTGCCAAAGCTGAAGAGATGGCATCTACAGGCCTGCAGATTCTTGGGATGACATTGTCCCTCATTGGCTGGGTTGGCTGCATCATCACATGTGCCCTGCCAATGTGGAGAGTCACTGCCTTCATTGGTCAGAAAATTGTGACAGCACAGGTCATGTGGGAGGGTCTCTGGATGAGCTGCATTGTACAGAGCATTGGACAGATGCAATGCAAGGTCTACGACTCCATGCTGGCACTGGCTCAGGATTTGCAGGCAGCCAGGGCTTTGACTGTCATTGGCATTCTTGTGGCTGTTATGGCTATCCTTATTGGCATTGTGAGGGCTAAGTGCACAAACTGTGTGGAGGAAGCATCCACCAAGGCTCGCATCACTCTGGTGTCTGGAGTAATATTTATAATTTCTGGCGTTCTGACCTTCATTCCAGTCTGCTGGACTGCAAACACTATAATTAGAGATTTCTACAATCCCCTAGTGACAGAAGCACAGAAGCGTGAACTGGGGGCCTCCCTCTACATTGGCTGGGCAGGAGCTGGATTGCTGTTACTGGGGGGTGCCTTACTGTGCTGCACCTGCCCTTCAAAGAGAAATGAGTATTCTGCAAGGTACACTGCAGGCCAACCACAAAGTAACTACACCACCAAGAACTATGTTTAGATAACTAGCAGCATGAACTCTGCAAAAGATGACATTGATAGTAATGTTCTTTATGCTAAACTTTTTTACTTGTATTTACCTGAATTTGAGTACTTGTTTTTTAAGGATGAAATAAAGAATTTCTTTTACTAAAAAAAAAAAAAAAAAAAGGGTGGTGCAGTGGTGCAGTGGTTAATGCTGTCGCCTCACAGCAAGAGGTTCTCTGGTTCGATTCTCGGCCGGGGTGCCTTCTGTGTGGAGTTTGCATGTTCTCCCTGCGTTCACGTGGGTTTCCTCCGGGTACTCCGGTTTCCTCCCACATTCTAAAGACACACATCTGGAGCATTTCTCCCCGGGCTCCTCACCGCTGAAAACAGGATCTGTGGAACCTAGTCGGACTTTCCCGGTCAACAAATGTTAAATAAAAAAATGTAATGCTTTATTGACATATATATATATATATATATATATATATATATATATATATATATATGCCCAAGCATGTTTCTTTCCCCATGTTCCAAACTAACACACCAGTCCAATTTTGTTTCAGTTTGCTTTGTTTCTTCCTCTATTAATAATCTGATATCTTCTAAAACAATATGTACATTTACTGCAGCACACCATTGTAATATACCTATTCTCAACTGCAGCACACCATTGTAATATACCTATTCTCTACTGCAGCACACCATTGTAATATACCTATTCTCTACTGCAGCACACCATTGTAATATACCTGTTCTCTACTGCAGTACACCATTGTAATATACCTGTTCTCTACTGCAGCACACCATTGTAATATACCTATTCTCGACTGCAGCACACCATTGTAATATACCTATTCTCTACTGCAGCACACCATTGTAATATACCTATTCTCGACTGCAGCACACCATTGTAATATACCTATTCTCTACTGCAGCACACCATTGTAATATACCTATTCTCGACTGCAGCACACCATTGTAATATACCTATTCTCTACTGCAGCACACCATTGTAATAATACCTGTTCTCGACTGCAGCCCACCATTGTAATATACCTATTCTCTACTGCAGCACACCATTGTAATATACCTATTCTCTACTGCAGCACACCATTGTAATATACCTATTCTCGACTGCAGCACACCATTGTAATATACCTATTCTCGACTGCAGCACACCATTGTAATATACCTATTCTCTACTGCAGCACACCATTGTAATATACCTATTCTCTACTGCAGCACACCATTGTAATATACCTATTCTCTACTGCAGCACACCATTGTAATATACCTATTCTCTACTGCAGCACACCATTGTAATATACCTATTCTCTACTGCAGCACACCATTGTAATATACCTATTCTCTACTGCAGCACACCATTGTAATATACCTATTCTCTACTGCAGCACACCATTGTAATATACCTATTCTCTACTGCAGCACACCATTGTAATATACCTATTCTCTACTGCAGCACACCATTGTAATATACCTATTCTCTACTGCAGCACACCATTGTAATATACCTATTCTCGACTGCAGCACACCATTGTAATATACCTATTCTCTACTGCAGCACACCATTGTAATATACCTATTCTCTACTGCAGCACACCATTGTAATATACCTATTCTCTACTGCAGCACACCATTGTAATATACCTATTCTCTACTGCAGCACACCATTGTAATATACCTATTCTCTACTGCAGCACACCATTGTAATATACCTATTCTCTACTGCAGCACACCATTGTAATATACCTATTCTGTACTGCAGCACACCATTGTAATATACCTATTCTCTACTGCAGCACACCATTGTAATATACCTATTCTCTACTGCAGCACACCATTGTAATATACCTATTCTCTACTGCAGCACACCATTGTAATATACCTATTCTCTACTGCAGCACACCATTGTAATATACCTATTCTCTACTGCAGCACACCATTGTAATATACCTATTCTCTACTGCAGCACACCATTGTAATATACCTATTCTCTACTGCAGCACACCATTATAATATACCTATTCTCTAAAGCAGCACACGATTGTAATATACCTATTCTCTGCAGCACACCATTGTAATATACCTATTCTCTACTGCAGCACACCATTGTAATATACCTTTTCTCTACTGCAGCACACCATTGTAATATACCTATTCTACTGCAGCACACCATTGTAATATACCTATTCTCTACAGCAGCACACCACTGTAATATAGCTATTCTCTACTGCAGCACACCATTGTAATATACCTATTCTCTACTGCAGCACACCATTGTAATATACCTATTCTCTACTGCAGCACACCATTGTAATATACCTATTCTCTACTGCAGCACACCATTGTAATATACCTATTCTCTACTGCAGCACACCATTGTAATATACCTATTCTCTACTGCAGCACACCATTGTAATATACCTATTCTCTACTGCAGCACACCATTGTAATATACCTATTCTCTACTGCAGCACACCATTGTAATATACCTATTCTCTACTGCAGCACACCATTGTAATATACCTATTCTCTACTGCAGCACACCATTGTAATATACCTATTCTCTACTGCGGCACACCATTGTAATATACCTATTCTCTACTGCAGCACACCATTGTAATATACCTATTCTCTACTGCAGCACACCATTGTAATATACCTATTCTCTACTGCAGCACACCATTGTAATATACCTATTCTCCTTTTAAGATTTTTCATACTGTTCACATTTAAAGCTAATATTTTCAGTTTTTAGGAACAGTTAGTATAATAAAATGTTTATCCCTTTCCTTTCTTATTTTCTCTAAGCATTGTTTTGGAATTTTCTTTTCATTTCTTTAACTCTTTTCCCTATTGAATTATTTTTATTTCTTACTGTACACCAGTCAGCTTCATCCTCACTTCTCTCCTCTGCTTCTTTTTCCTTGTTACTTTCTTTAACTTCATGTATAACCTCTATATCTGTTACATCTTTGGTACATTATCATATACATAAATAATATCTTTTTTTATCACACTCATTGATTAAATGATCATTTTTCCACAAAAATAACAAGTTTTTGGTTGATCCCTCTATTTCACAAAACCTCTATTCCCGTGAACATCAATAACACTAGGTACGTGCATAACATTATCATTTTCCATTTTCAGTTTTACTCCAATTTCCCATCCCCCAGTCCATAGTCCTCTTTCATCATATATTTTTGTAGCATCCATTGCTTCTTTACATTTAGTTATCAAATGTTCTTTCAATTCTTTTGCTTCAACTTCAGTTCTAAACTGGATCATTATTCTTTTTTTTGTTTGTCTGTAAAAAGCTTGCACGACATATTCTGACCATGGATAAATATTTTTCTTTTGTTTATATGACCCAAAAAATTTTCCATGGCCTGCCCAGTCTCAAATATCAAGTCACAAAAAAATATATTTATTAATTAAAATGGCTGCCTTTACCTCTTTTGCTTTGACACCCAGAGGTGCTATGACAGAGTTCCAAACCTTATACCTGTCCAAACATTCTTCCTTTTTACAGCTCACATGTACTGTGTACTTCTTTCTTTCTTTCTTTTATTTCTTCTTTCTTCTTTGCTTTTTCTCCTACAGTTTGAGCATATGTTTTTGTCTCTTGAACTTTTTCTGGCACAGTCTCTTCTTCTCCTTTTTCCTTCTTCTATTTTCTCCATGATGTCACTCCATGAAATTGCACCTCCACTTTCTGGTTCACTTGGTTTACTGTTTCTTCCAATTAATCATCCCACACCCCTCCCGATCGGAGGGCTGTAATTATGCATTTATCAGATTGAACTGTCTCTCCTTCAAACAATCTCCTCTGAAACTTTTTCTCTGAAACCATCTCTGTTACAGCTACAATCTCCTTTTCTTCTAATATTACTGTTTTTTTCTACACCCACAGCATCAGAAAAAAAACCTTCTGGTAGAGATTCCACCATTTCAACTACATTTTCGTCAACCTTCACTTCATTTTCAGCCAAAGCTGAATCAGCTATATTTTCTCCCTGTTCCTTCTGGCTGTCTTCATGCCTGGGCAGGAAACAGGAAGTCAGGACGTATAACATACAAATCCTTCACCTACTACCAAAAGTAAGGGAAGCTCTCTGAATAACCTGTCCAACTTCCAGTTAATTTGTAAGAGTACCCTTTTTCCCACTGCAGTGTGATCCTGGAGTTAGTATATATAATTAAGGGTATGTGGGGGCACTGACCTCACATTGGGGGGGATGGGAGCCATAGCCCCCCCCACCTACTTAGCTTTTATATTTATGAATCTCATTTCACCGAAAACTAACAATCTACAACCAAAAGTAAGTAGGGGGCTGTGCCCCCCCCCCCCAACTATATATACTAACTCCAGGATTGCACTACAGTAGGGAAAAGGGCATATCCATTTTATCTGCCCAAAAATACTTACATTCAATGAAATGTGACTCAGTGAAATGAGTTTTTACTGATTTGAGTTTTCAGCGATTTGGTGTGACTGTTTTAAAATTCAGTGAAATGAGTATTCACTGAATCAATGTAGACCTATGTTTTATATATATATATATATATATATATATATATATATATATATATATATCTACAACTATAATATATCTTCATATATTTATATATATATATATATATATATATATATATATATATATATATATAATCTGTATATATGTAAATATCTCTCTCTCTCTCTCTCTCTAGATATATATACATATATATATATATATATATATATATATATATATATATATATATATATATATATATATATATATATATATATATATGGGTCTATATCAAAACAAAAACCCAAAAAACCCAAAAATCTGCATCCCCCACACCCCCTGTAAATTACATATACCAACTCTGAGATCACAATACAGTGAGGAAAAAGGTAAATGTCCCAATCCTCACTGTACCACAATCTGCATTCAAAAGCTTAGGGTTTATAAAAACTCGATCAGATGGTCTCAACCATATGAATTTTGACCTTCTGAAAATTCAGTCAACTGATAGGGTATTATATATAGATTCATAGGTTCATAGGTAGGTGCTAGGCTATTGGCCCTGGGGCCTATACAAGCCCAGCCAAAAAGGTACCCTGGCTTTTGTCACCAAAGAAAATTATTTTCCTGTGCCACTGTCGAGCAGAGCCACATAAATGATCTCCGGGGTGAATTTCCTATTTCCCATCCAATCATCAAGATTTTTCTTGAAAAGTGCTAATGAGGAGCTTTGTTTGATATAGACAGGTAGTTTATTCCAGAGTATTTGAAGTCTCTGGGACAGGAATCTATCCCTCTGGCATGTTCTGTTTATTGTGGTGACAAGGTTTAGGTATATATGTCCAACAGCTCTGGGTTTGACATAGCTTTGTATGTTAGGCAGAGATCACCTCTGAGTAGGTGATATATATAAATAAATATATATATATATATATATATATATATATATATATATATATATATATATATATATATATATATATATATATGTCTGTGTGTGTGTGTGTGTGTGTGTGTGTGTGTGTGTGTGTGTGTATCAATCAAAGGTTAAAAGGGCAGACCAGGCAAACCATTCAGTAAAAAGTACAAGAAAGACCAAGTCAAGCTATAGTCTTCACTGTGTAATACCTTAAACCTTTTGCAATGGAGGCCCATATGATATGTGCAACTCACCCCGTAAGGACACACCAGTGTTTTATCTTCATGGCTTCTGAATACTCATGATTTGTTACTTTTTAAGTATTCATGGGTACAGTCAAACCAATAAAGCCAAACCATATATAAAGATATAGATAAAGATATAGATAATTTATTATTTTTTACCACACTAATAACACAAGTGAATTAGAAACACAGAGTTAACATCAAACCAGATGTCCATAAACATTAAGGTGCCTGCAAAATATCCCAGCTAGCAACCAACAAGAATAAAGCCATACAGACAATCTGCTCAGTAAAAATTGCAAGAAAGACCCAGAAACGTCTGAGTCTTCACTGTGTAATACTTTATACCTCCTATATTATGGGATATATATATATATATATATATATATATATATATATATATATATATATATATATATATATATATATATATATTTATAAATATATCTATCTATATATCTATATCTATATATATCTATATATATATATATATATATATATATATATTTATATATATGCCATACCAGTTTTTTATCAAGTTCAGCAACATCACTACTTTATACTAATTTACTTTCTGCTAACTTCACTTTGGTTTACTTCCTACTTTTCACTTCCCAGGAGGTAATGTCATCTTTGTAAACTGAAAGTGAATTTAAAAGACAAGCCTACCAAATGAACACAGAATCTCCATGAAACTACTTTGAACTGTGAGCTGAGCAGTTAAAGTACATCATGAAAATTAACTTTTACATATTGAAAAGTGCTCCCTTTAAACTGCATGTGCCAGTAAACATTAAAATTGCAAATCTCGTTTCATTTCTATTTATTTACAATAAGACTACTAAATAATGCAAATATACATGTCATAAATATGCAAATAAATGTCTTAAAGCTATCTCTTATTCCAAAATAATTCAGCTAAAGTAGAATATTAAACTATGCTTCTTGTCTTTACGATATTAAACTTTGTTAATTACAAAAGGAAAAAAAAAGCTGTAATCATTTGGTACAAAGTAAAATCATGTCTCCAAATGAATAGAGAACAATTTTTAAACAAGATGACATTTGTCAAATCATACTTGAATAATAACTGGTATTTTTTTCTTTTGCTCATTAATCAAAAGCAATGCTTTTCTATGTACTCTATGGAGCCTCTTAACACTGAAAGAAATTCACAGGGACAAAAAGATTATTTATATATATATATATATATATATATATATATATATATATATATATATATATATATATATATATATATATATCTGTCTAGTCGAAACCATAAGATAGACATTTTGAGATTTTGCCCTCACACCCCCTGCTAATTAAATATACCAACTTCAAGATCATACTCCAGTGAGGAAAATGGTAATTATACAATGACCCCCCCTCCCCCATCAATAAGCGTGCCTGTTGTAAATAAGACTTATACTAATGGAAAAAGGTCCGGTCGCCCGGACTTTTTCCATTAGTATAAGTCTTTTTTTTTTTAGACAGCAATGGAGAACAGAAGAGCTCCGTTGTTGTAATCTCGCTTTGTTAAACAGGTTTAACATTGTGAGATAGCGTAAAAAAAAGTAAAGGAGATCTTCCTTTCTCCGTTGCTTTTTTTAAAGCTGCCTCGCTATGTTAAACGGGTTTAACATAGTGAGACAGCTTTAACAAAGCAACGAAGAAAGGAAGTTCTTTGTTGCTTTACCTAAAGCTAGAGTTTAACATAGTGAGACACTTTTTAAAAGCAACGGAGATCTTCCTTTCTCCGTTGCTTCCACACACAGCTCTGATGTACTACTGCATGTGCATATGCATGTGCAGTACAACAGAACTGCCGCAAAATACAAGACAGCTATGGAAGGGCAGCACGGAAGCATTATACAATGCCATTATTTAAGAAAAGTAAGTATTTTTTTTCTTAAATAATGTCAATGTATATTAGCAATAACCCACTTCTGGGTGTGGGTAATGATGGATTTACCCATGGTTGTCTTTGTTTGGCCACTCGGGTTTCACCCTCAAGACCAAACCACACCAGCCGTGGGTATATCCAGCATTACCCACACCCAGATGTGAGTTATTGCTTAAATATACCATTCTATGTTGTACAGTGATCTCCATTTAAACAGTTCAGACTTTCAAAATGTCGATCTTATGTTCTCAACCATAAGCAATCCGATGTTCTGAAAGTTCAAAATTTAGAAGTAGACCCATATATATATATATATATATATATATATATATATATATATATATATATATATGGATCTATATGGATTTATGTCATAACAACAAATTACCATAATGTTGACTTGCATAACAGCAAGACGATGTCACCAAAAATTTAATAGAATGAACTCACAGAATGAAGTATTTCGCCAATTGGAAACAAATCACTTGGCCACCAATAAGTAAAATACAAACCAAAACAAATTAAACCCACGTCCCCCACATCCCCCAATTAAATATACCAACTCTGAGATCACACTACAGTGGAGAAAAGGGCAAAGTTCGGCCTTGTGTGCCATAGGTCACTGTACTGAAAGCAGCACTTCAAGCAACGTTTAAAGTCCTTCACTATTAAACATATGCTGAAGACTGATTCCTTGCAGAGTAGAGCATTATTCCCTATTTGTTTATTCAGTATATATATTGTTTTCCCCTGAATTTGTACTGGATATGCCACTAATTGCTTTGTACTTAGGTAGTGTCTATTGGCTTGCTGTCTAGCAAGTTTTCAGCTCAAGGATCCCCCACCTTCTATGTTGGTCATCCATTTTTTAACCTCTTTTTGTTTTCTGCATCATCCATACCTGAACCAGCTTTATTGTTCTAACCTTTATAGCCATTCCTGCTAATTACTGCCTCTTCCTCAATAACAGTAATGCTACTAAAGGAAGTTGTGGTTGCCTAATTTTTGTTTCACAGATGTACTTAAGTTGTAGGACGTAGACTGTTCTTTTCTGCTAAACTTTCAGTTTTTTACCACTACAGGATAGGTCTTACATAATTAAATAAATAATTGAAAAACACTATGCTGACTCAGCTAGGGCTGTTTTGTTTGCATTAATGGTATTGCAGTCTGGTACTTGCAATTGATATATAAGTACCCTCCTGAGACTGTTTGTAGGTAGCAACTGTGTGTTTAAATCTTTTTTGAAAACATTGTTACCTGCTACTGTTGTGAAACCCTGGACCTGAACTGCACTTATAGATGTTGCTAAATTTTATCAAGCTATCTTTATTATTAGAGTTTTGTCTGTTAGTTCACATGTTGTTTTTCTTGCCATTAATGTTGTTTGCTTGACTTGTTGCATATATTTTTTTAATTGTCCTCCTTGTTTGATTTTTCTGTGATTTGTTTTACTGTACAGATCTCTGTATGCAGTCTTATACTGTTCTTCCTATGCTAATCCTGCTGTTTCTATCTTCTTTCTTTCTTCTAGTTCTGATGTGATATTTTTATTTCTATTTCTTCTTAAGTACTTCTTTATACACTAGTTGCTGATTGTGATCTGATTCTATAACCTAGACCTCAACATCCACTGATGATAGCTTTTTATTTGTTTTTTTCCCACAGTTATCAGCCCGACAATCCCCCTGTTTGAAAACTTTTCTCAAGCACCACATACTATACTGCAAAACAGTGTTTAAATTCAGCTACTGGTCTCCATACTGAAAGCAACACCCCAAGCAATGTTTAAAGTCCTTCACTTTTACACCTACATCATGTTTAACCTGAAGACTGACTCTTTGCGGAATAGGGCATTCTTTCTTATCTGTTTATTTGACATATACTTTGTTTTTCCCTGAATTTGTACTTGCTACTCAACTAATTAGCTTGTAGTTAGTTGGTGTCTATTGGCTTGGTGTCTAGCAAGCACAAAGCTCGAGGATCCCCCCACCCCACCTCTAGCTTGGTCATCTGTTTCCTAGCTTTATTGTTCTAACTTATATAACTGCTAGGACTAATTAGTGCCTCTTCACCATTCTACTACTAAAGCAATTCACAGTTGGATACTTTTTGTTTCTCAGCTGTACTATGTTGTTGGGACATAGACTGTTCCTTTATGCTAAACTCTCATTTCTTTTACCATTACCAGATAGGTCTTACATAATTAAATAAATAATTGAAGAATGCGACACTGACTTGGCAAGGACTGATTGTATTTGACATTGTCTTTTTTGAAATTGGATCACTTCCCCTTTCTGATCTTCTGGATTGTTTTTTGTTACCTCCCCATCACTGGCCCACTCCATTCCCCTACCCTATCCCCAATTCTCACCCACCCCATGACTCCTACACTTATAGTTAAATAAGTCCACCCACTTCGCTACACCATCCAATCACAACCCATCCAACTACCTTCCCACATAGCTACATGCATTCCACTTCCTTCCTTCACATACTGCCTACACTAATTTCTAACTGGTACTCTACTATCCTATTACTTCCCATATTATCTTTTACTGTATCAACATATATCTAATTCCCAGTGCTATATCTCTCTCTCTACAATATTTGCCACAAATTCACCAGCTAGATCTCATCATTGCCTAGCACTGAAGCAGCTCAATTGGTTAGAACTGCCCCAACTCCTATACTATACACAACTCTCAATGGCCGACAAAATAATTCAGCTAAAGTAGAATATTAAACTATGCTTCTTGTCTTTACGATATTAAACTTTGTTAATTACAAAAGGAAAAAAAAAGCTGTAATCATTTGGTACAAAGTAAAATCATGTCTACAAATGAATAGAGAACAATTTTAAAACAAGATGACATTTGTCAAATCATACTTGAATAATAACTGGTATTTTTTTTCTTTTGCTCATTAATCAAAAACAATGCTTCTCTATGTACTCTATGGAGCCTCTTAACACTGAAAGAAATTCACAGGGACAAAAAGATTTTATATATATATATATATATATATATATATATATATATATATATATATATATATATATGTCTATTTCTAAATTTTGAACTTTCAGAAAGTTGAATTGCTTATAGTCGAAACCATAAGATAGACATTTTGAGATTTTGCCCTCACACCCCCTGCTAATTAAATATACCAACTTCAAGATCATACTCCAGTGAGGAAAATGGTAATTATACAATGACCCCCCTCCCCCATCAATAAGCATGCCTGTTGTAAATAAGACTTATACTAATGGAAAAAGGTCCGGTCGCCCGGACTTTTTCCATTAGTATAAGTCTTTTTTTTTTAGACAGCAATGGAGAACAGAAGAGCTCCGTTGTTGTAATCTCGCTTTGTTAAACAGGTTTAACATTGTGAGATAGCTTTAAAAAAAGTAAAGGAGATCTTCCTTTCTCCGTTGCTTTTTTTAAAGCTGCCTCGCTATGTTAAACGGGTTTAACATAGTGAGACAGCTTTAACAAAGCAACGAAGAAAGGAAGTTCTTTGTTGCTTTACCTAAAGCTAGAGTTTAACATAGCGAGACACTTTTTAAAAGCAACGGAGATCTTCCTTTCTCCGTTGCTTCCACACACAGCTCTGATGTACTACTGCATGTGCATATGCATGTGCAGTACATCAGGACTGCCGCAAAATACCAGACAGCTATGGAAGGGCAGCACGGAAGCATTATACAATGCCATTATTTAAGAAAAGTAATATTTTTTTTCTTAAATAATGTCAATGTATATTAGCAATAACCCACTTCTGGGTGTGGGTAATGATGGATTTACCCACGGTTGTCTTTGTTTGGCCACTTGGGTTTCACCCTCATGACTAAACCACACCAACCGTGGGTATATCCAGCATTACCCACACCCAGATGTGAGTTATTGCTTAAATATACCATTCTATGCTGTCCAGTGATCTCCATTTAAACAGTTCAGACTTTCAAAATGTTGATCTTATGTTCTCAACCATAAGCAATCCGATGTTCTGAAAGTTCAAAATTTAGAAGTAGACCCGTATATATATATATATATATATATATATATATATATATATATATATATATGTATATATATATATGGTTCTACCTGACATAGCCGAAACCACACAACACCGACAACCACATCACCGACACCACATATTCGACAGTCCATAAACACGAAACCACACATAACCGATAAACGAAATAACCGACGTACACAAACACGAAACCCCATACACTGCACACACCACAATAACAATTATTAAAACAAAACACATCCCCATTCCACAAACCACACACACAACACAAGCACACCAAAATCCTTACAAGCCCACACTAAACCTTACCTAACCCTAAGGTCCGTCACTATCGCACACTTACCTACCCGCTCCTAACCCTAACTCACTTAACCCGCCCTATCGCCCTAACCCTAACTCACTTAACCCACTATCGCTCCCTAACCCTAACTCACTTAACCCACCCTATCGCCTCCCTAACCCTAACTCACTTAACCCACCCTATCGCCCTAACCCTAACTCACTTAACCCACCCCTATCCCCACAGACCGTCAATCTCCACACTTACCTGCCTCGCACCCTAACGTCCGTCACTACCGCATACTCACACAGCCTTTCCCATGTCGGCATCCTCGGCGTTGGTGTTGTCATCCGTCGTGTCGGTCTTCTGCATTGTCGATGTTCTGCCACTCGCGATTCGGTCGGTCTTCTTCGTTTTCGGTCTTCTGGAGCTCGAATTCGCTGTCGGTCTTCTGCGCTGTCGAAGTCAGGGAGAACCATACATACACATATATATATATATATATATATATATATATATATATATATATGGATCTATATGGATTTATGTCATAACAACAAATTACCATAATGTTGACTTGCATAACAGCAAGACGATGTCACCAAAAATTTAATAGAATGAACTCACAGAATGAAGTATTTCGCCAATTGGAAACAAATCACTTGGCCACCAATAAGTAAAATACAAACCAAAACAAATTAAACCCACGTCCCCCACATCCCCCAATTAAATATACCAACTCTGAGATCACACTACAGTGGAGAAAAGGGCAAAGTTCGGCCTTGTGTGCCATAGGTCACTGTACTGAAAGCAGCACTTCAAGCAACGTTTAAAGTCCTTCACTATTAAACATATGCTGAAGACTGATTCCTTGCAGAGTAGAGCATTATTCCCTATTTGTTTATTCAGTATATATATTGTTTTCCCCTGAATTTGTACTGGATACGCCACTAATTGCTTTGTACTTAGGTAGTGTCTATTGGCTTGCTGTCTAGCAAGTTTTCAGCTCAAGGATCCCCCACCTTCTATGTTGGTCATCCATTTTTTAACCTCTTTTTGTTTTCTGCATCATCCATACCTGAACCAGCTTTATTGTTCTAACCTTTATAGCCATTCCTGCTAATTACTGCCTCTTCCTCAATAACAGTAATGCTACTAAAGGAAGTTGTGGTTGCCTAATTTTTGTTTCACAGATGTACTTAAGTTGTAGGACGTAGACTGTTCTTTTCTGCTAAACTTTCAGTTTTTTACCACTACAGGATAGGTCTTACATAATTAAATAAATAATTGAAAAACACTATGCTGACTCAGCTAGGGCTGTTTTGTTTGCATTAATGGTATTGCAGTCTGGTACTTGCAATTGATATATAAGTACCCTCCTGAGACTGTTTGTAGGTAGCAACTGTGTGTTTAAATCTTTTTTGAAAACATTGTTACCTGCTACTGTTGTGAAACCCTGGACCTGAACTGTACTTATAGATGTTGCTAAATTTTATCAAGCTATCTTTATTATTAGAGTTTTGTCTGTTAGTTCACATGTTGTTTTTCTTGCCATTAATGTTGTTTGCTTGACTTGTTGCATATATTTTTTTAATTGTCCTCCTTGTTTGATTTTTCTGTGATTTGTTTTACTGTACAGATCTCTGTATGCAGTCTTGTACTGTTCTTCCTATGCTAATCCTGCTGTTTCTATCTTCTTTCTTTCTTCTAGTTCTGATGTGATATTTTTATTTCTATTTCTTCTTAAGTACTTCTTTATACACTAGTTGCTGATTGTGATCTGATTCTATAACCTAGACCTCAACATCCACTGATGATAGCTTTTATTTGTTTTTTCCCACAGTTATCAGCCCGACAATCCCCCTGTTTGAAAACTTTTCTCAAGCACCACATACTATACTGCAAAACAGTGTTTAAATTCAGCTACTGGTCTCCATACTGAAAGCAACACCTCAAGCAATGTTTAAAGTCCTTCACTTTTACACCTACATCATGTTTAACCTGAAGACTGACTCTTTGCGGAATAGGGCATTCTTTCTTATCTGTTTATTTGACATATACTTTGTTTTTCCCTGAATTTGTACTTGCTACTCAACTAATTAGCTTGTAGTTAGTTGGTGTCTATTGGCTTGGTGTCTAGCAAGCACAAAGCTCGAGGATCCCCCCACCCCACCTCTAGCTTGGTCATCTGTTTCCTAGCTTTATTGTTCTAACTTATATAACTGCTAGGACTAATTAGTGCCTCTTCACCATTCTACTACTAAAGCAATTCACAGTTGGATACTTTTTGTTTCTCAGCTGTACTATGTTGTTGGGACATAGACTGTTCCTTTATGCTAAACTTTCATTTCTTTTACCATTACCAGATAGGTCTTACATAATTAAATAAATAATTGAAGAATGCGACACTGACTTGGCAAGGACTGATTGTATTTGACATTGTCTTTTTTGAAATTGGATCACTTCCCCTTTCTGATCTTCTGGATTGTTTTTTGTTACCTCCCCATCACTGGCCCACTCCATTCCCCTACCCTATCCCCAATTCTCACCCACCCCATGACTCCTACACGTATAGTTAAATATGTCCACCCACTTCGCTACACCATCCAATCACAACCCATCCAACTACCTTCCCACATAGCTACATGCATTCCACTTCCTTCCTTCACATACTGCCTACACTAATTTCTAACTGGTACTCTACTATCCTATTACTTCCCATATTATCTTTTACTGTATCAACATATATCTCATTCCCAGTGCTATATCTCTCTCTCTACAATATTTGCCACAAATTCACCAGCTAGATCTCATCATTGCCTAGCACTGAAGCAGCTCAATTGGTTAGAACTGCCCCAACTCCTATACTATACACAACTCTCAATGGCCGACAAAATCCTCTCAGAGCCTGAAAAAATACCTGCCCTACAAACTCTTCTTAAACCCTATGCTACTACAAGACCACTCCAATCCACCAATCAAAATCACACACAAACTTATATATCCAAAAATCAAGCAGGAGATTCCCTCTTTTCAAACTATATGAGCAATCTCTGGAATGTCTTACCAACTTATCTTACCTCCCTATCATCTCTAACAATATTTAAACCAGCATTAAAAAAAATACCTCCTTAGCAAATGGATCTGCCCTTGCACGACCCCAGCTGATAAATAACTATTAATTCTCCACAAGCACCTCTCCAAGTCCTTTTCTACCACACAACCACCACTATCATACTTAATAAGAAGAAAGTAAAACTCTGACTCTTGCTTGTTCAATATTATCTTTAACATTCTGTAAACATGAATCTCTCTTTAATGCCTCCATGTAGCATATAACAAATGATGTGATATTTGTTGCTACTATTTTATTCAGCTCCCTTCTTACTCCTAATGTATTAAATGCCACTAATGACCTGTTGCTCCTATAACATTAGAGTGATATTATTATATACTTTATGGGTGCTTAGCCTTGATTATTTGTACAAGGTATATCTATGTAATAGTTTAGAATATTCCTACTAAGCATTTCTTGATTTGTATCATACATTTTGTGCCATATTTGTATACATTTTTGTTTCATATTTTTGTATTTTACTGTTGTAGCTGGAGCTTTCTTCCCCAGGCGTCCACTAAAAAAGGACATGTGCCCAGTTGGACTTTCCCAATAAACAAATGTAAAATAAATAACATAAAGATAAAATACTATTAACTTACCCTGTGTTTAATTCCAATATACTTTATATGCCTCCTCCTTCTCACACCATCCTCCCTAGTATAACAGCTTGATCAGTCTTTACTCTACTTCCCTTTCTCCTTAAATCACACTCCCTTCGTACCCCTCTGCTCCACCTCTTTGGTAAGCCTTCCCTTTCTTATAGGCTCATAGGTTCATAGGTAAGTACTAGGCTATCTGCCAAGGGCATTTATAAGCCTAGCTAGAATATGTTGGCTTTCGCCACCCCCTTAGATTAGTTCCCTGTGCCGCTGTCCAGCAGAGCCATTAGTTCCCTTCGCCACTGTGCAGCAGAGCCACTGCAGTGATCCCCGGGGTAAATTTATAGGTTCATAGTACATTCTTCATCTCTTTCTTCATGCCATGCCTCGCTCCAGAGTGATTATACTGCTTTCCTCTCTTTTCATAATGGTTTTCTTTTCACTATTACATCTCACTGCACTTGGCCCTCTTTTCTTCCCCCAGTTTATCAACAACAACAACAACCTTCTTATCTAATGAGTATGAAAGCTACACATGCATATCTCCTAGCATCTATGAAATAAATCCCCTTCTTCTATACAAAGTGAACATTCTCCTACTACAAAATCACATCTTCTTTATATCATTAAATAATACTTCCATCTACTGTCAGACTTACATTGCTAAGTCCATCAGAAACCAACGGCTATTATTTTACTTGTTCAGGTTTACTATTTTACCCCTAGGTGGAGACATTGACCCCAATCCAGCACCCACGTCAACTAATCTGTCTACACTATCTTGCATCAATAATTCCTGCAAATACTTACATATGGTTAGACTAAACTTCCAAAGCATTTGAAATACAATGTCTGACTTTCAACCATGTATTGCCCAAAATCAACCAGACATAACTGCTGCTACTGAGACCTGGCTAAAACCATATATAAAGGAGTCGGAATTTCTCCCTCCAGGCTTTGAAGCAATAAGGTATGATAAAACCATAAAAAGGAGGTGGTGCTGCTCTATTTTTTTTCTTAAAACATACAGCATAGTTCCTTATACAACTACTATTCCACAGTTTTCTAATGCTGAATTTTTTATTTCTTTCCTAAAGATGAATAAATGTAAAAAACTGTGTATTATAGTTCTATACATACCTCTTTGCAACAATATACCCATTCTAGAAGAGATCCTTACCTGGATCTCTAGTAATATTAAAAATGAAACTATCATTCTCAGTGATGTTAATATAAGCTGGCTAAACGTATGCTCAAAATTTCCATCTTCAAATAGTAACCTATTTAATTTCACTCAACTTATCCCCTCTCCAACCAGATGTAATAAAAACAATAAGGATGTCTCCATCCTGACTAGATTCTGGTTACTGACCCAAATAAAATATCCACAGCTGGTATACTCCCTTAGTGATCACCTCCCCACCTTTGTTCATTGATGTGCCCCCTTCTTTCAGAATCAAAATCAGTATAAACAAATAAGGAACCTGACTGACTTAAATCCACTGACCTTCATCTTCTTCTTCTTCTTTCAGCTGCTCCCGTTAGGGGTTGCCACAGCAGATCAACTGTTTCCATTTCTTCCTGTCCTCTGCATCTTGCTCTGTCACACCAACCACCTGCATGTCCTCTCTCACCACATCCATAAACCTTATCTTAGGCCTCCCTCTTTTCCTGTTACCTGGCAGCTTCATCCTTGGTATCTTTTTCCCAATATACTCTGCATCCCTCCTTAGCACATGTCCAAACCAATGTAATCCTGCCTCTCTCGCTTTGTCTCCAAACCTTCCAACCTGGGCTGACCCTCTAATATACTTATTCCTAATCCTGCCCATCCTCATCACACCCAGTGCAAATCTTAACATCTTTAACTCTGCCATGTCAAGCTCTGACTCCTGCCTTTTTGTCAATGTCACTGTCTCCAACCCATATAACATAGCTGGTCTCACTACCCTCTTGTAGACCTTCCCTTTCACTCTTTCTGGTACTTGTCTGTCACAAATCACTCCTGACACTCTTCTCCACTCACTCCATCCTGCCTGTACTCTCTTCTTCACCTCTCTTCCACACTCACCATTACTCTGAACTGTTGATCCCAAGTACTTAAACTCATCCACCTTCCTCACCTCTACTCCCTGCATCCTCACCATTCCTCTATCCTCCCTCTCATTCACACACATCTGTTCTGTCTTAGTCCTGCTGACCTTCATTCCTATTCTATCTAGAGCATATCTCCGCCTCTCCAGGGTCTCCTCCACCTGTTCCCTACTCTCACTACAGATCACAATGTCATCTGCAAACATCATAGTCCACGGGGACTCCTGACTGATCTCGTCTGTCAACCTGTCCATCACCATTGCAAATAAGAAAGGGCTCAGAGCTGATCCTTGATGTAATCCCACCACAACCTTAAATGCATCCGTCACTCCCACCGCAGACCTCACCACTGTCACACTACCCTTGTACATATCCTGTACCACTCTTACATACTTCTCTGACACTCCAGACTTCCTCATACAATACCACAACACCTCTCTAGGCACCCTATCATATGATTTCTCTAAATACACAAAGACACAATGCAACTCCTTCTGACCTTCTCTGTACTTCTCCATCAACTGACCTTCATCAATAAACTAAAAAAAAGATGAACTGGTGAACTGATGTGGTTGGTCTCTTGGAATGGCCTGGGTGTAGAAGTCTATTTATAACTAACCAGAAAGTTTGAGGTTTTTGTTGATGCTTTTCCTGGAGTTTAAAGTAGAAGTTTTTTTATCAAGAAAAATTGATTTATTAGTGGCATTTCTCAGCTCTTTAAATTTTTGATGATCTGTTGGGTTTTTAGAGTTTCTCCATTTAGACCAGATTTTATTTCTCAATAAGATTTTCTGCCTAGTGTCTTTAGTGAGCCATGGAGCAGCTTTACTTCTAGTTCTTATAGAGCGAGTAGGGGCATGGTATTCCAGGATTTGTAAAAATTTAATGTTAAAAATAGGTTATTGCTTCCTCAAGAGGGCGTAGCTTTAAGGGTTGCCAGTCACAGGCTTGAAGGTCAGCTTGGAAGTTTGCTGGATTAAAATATTTTTTGTTTTGGGCAGTTTTAAAGATAGTTTGGTTTGGAATAAAGTTTTTTTGTCTGATTATGTAAGTAAAGGAGTGGTCACTAATATCATCAGGAAGGGCACCTGCTTTATAAGAGAGAGGATGGCTATTTACTAAGATCCAGTCTAAGATACTTTCTTTGCTACTGGGTTTATGGATTCTGGCTGGGGTGGTAATTGTTTGGGAGAAGCCATAAAGGTTAATATGGGTTGTAGGTTTAGATGAAGTACAACTATTCCAATCTATATTAAAATCACCAAGTACAATGGTTTCTTGTGGGAAGGATCTAGAAATCCAGCAGAGGATATTTTCTAGGATATTAATGTTATTGCCTGGAGGTAGGTAGGAACATATAATGTTTATAGATTTACTAGCATTGATCTGAAGTTTAGAGATAAGGATTTCAGTATTACTATCTAAAGGTAGTTGTACATCTAAAGAAGTAACATGTAACTTAGATTTGTACAGAATTGCTACCCCACCACCCTTTTTGGTTGTACGGTCTAATCTTAAGATATTATAGCCAGGTGAGATAATTTCATTGTCCTTTGTTACTGGTTTAAGCCAAGTCTCTGTTAAACATAGGATATCAAATGAATGTATGTCTAGCAGAGTGTGTAGTTGGCTAATTTTATTGTTTAAACTCTGTATGTTGGGATGTGCTATGAGCAGAGAATTAGGGGTGCTAGTGGGGGTGAATGGAGTATTGGATTGAGGTAGGTGGAAGTTTATTGGAGTATTGTTGTTTGGTCCTGGGTTGGGATGAATGTCAACATGAAGTAGAGGGTGTTGTTTCAGACTATGTGTAAACCTCAGGAGTTTACAGAAAATGTTTTGTGACTTCCTGGCTTGTAGGCAAGTAATATGGGCTGCCCTGTGAAACTCTGGTAAAAGGTAGATTGAGGTAGATGTTATTTTAGAATGGCTTTGGAAGTGTAGCTGACTTAGTAGTAATGCGTGCTTTAAGGGATGGTGGGACTCAGTATCGTTTAGGTTTTCATATAAGGTAAGCACATAGGGTACAGATAGAATGGGTAGTAGGAGAAATAAGGGAGACAGGTTAATAAGTTTTGGTTTGTAAGTTAAAGGCATAGTAGCGGTGAAGATAGAATAGAGTTAGATTGTAGGGCCTAATAATGACTTAGTTTGGAATGAGATAGTATTTCAGGGGTAGTAGAATGATAAGCAGTATGAAAATTGGGTATGTGGGATTTAAGTATGTAAAGTGAGTAATGGATTGCTAATGGTTAACAGGGGAAGGGGTGTGGCCTGATAAGTATAAATGTAGGAGCACTGGGGGTGGGTGAGATTTGGGGGTAGGGTAGGGGAGTGGATTGAGCTTGCAGGGCGAACGGAGTGGGTTAGAGCAGGTGGAGGAAGATTCTGCAGAGACAATCTGTGTGTAGCAGATTTCCTAAGGCACTCTTGATATGTACAGGTGAGTAGGGTGTGATAATGCAACTTTTTGGTAGTTGAGGGATAGAGTGAAAAATTAGAGAAGTATAGCTGGATGGAGGGGGGAAAAGCACTGAAGAATAATGTAATACAACAGGAAGATTAGAAAGTAGTCAGAGATAAAGTATGGGAAAAGTGGGCTAAAGGATGTAGCACAAGCCTAAGGTTAGAGTGCCACCTAGTGGGCAAAGAGTAAGGTGCAGCAATAGGTAGCTGTAGCAGAGATAGAAATGGCTTAGATAGTAGTCAGTGAAGAGAAGATCAGTATTTAAGGGGTAGAGAGGGTATGGCTGCTGGATTCCTGGCTTGGTCATTAAATTATATACAACACTAGGTAATTACAAAAAAGTTCTACTTATCATTTAGGTCTAGGGAAGTACATACTTTCTTATTCACTTTGGAATCTGGGAAATTGTGCTAGGGCAGCAGGTTTCTTTGGGCTGATGCTGGAATGGCTGAGAATTAAATGGAAGGGGTCCTTAAAGACCAGGCAGGTAGGTTCCCAGTTCTTAGTGCAGGAGATGAGGTAGAAAGTTTCTTATTCACTTTGGAACCTGGGAAATTGTGCTAGGGCAGCAGGTTTCTTTGGGCTGATGCTGGAATGGCTGAGAATTAAATGGAAGGGGTCTTTAAAGACCAGGCAGGTAGGTTCCCAATTCTTAGTGCAGAAGAGGAGGTAGAACGTTTCTTATTCACTTTGGAACCTGGGAAATTATGCTAGGGCAGCAGGTTTCTTTGGGCTGATGCTGGAAGGGCTGAGAATTAAATTACTCATACTCAGCAGCCAAAAATTGGAATGCTTTACCAATAATTATTAGGACTTCTCAGATGTGTGTTTATTTCAAAACTTCTCTATGAAATTACCTATCTTCTATCTGGAACTGCACTGCACCAAGCCTCCACCATTCAAAACCTGACTGCATCTGCTTAATGATGGCATTAATTTTTTTATATCATAGTAGGTGGATTGGACACTCTAAATTGGCCCTAGGTGTGAGTGTGTGCATGTGTGCCTTCTGTGAGAGGTTGGGTGCCGGGCTGGCAACTCGACATCGTAAAACTCCACTGCCAATCATGAGTAAACAGATGATCTGCTGCGGTGACCCCTAACCGGGAAAAGCCAAAAGAATAAGAAGAAGATCTATCTACTATTGTCAGGTCAAAACCTCACTATTCTAGTGCTAGAAAGATTTATGTAATGTTAACCATTTTTACTTATTTTTTACTATCTTAGCCTGTTGCATTCTGTTTCCTAGTTTTGTATTTTAGTTGTGCCCAATTTGTCAATTTCTATTTTACCTTTACTTTAATTAATTGTTAACTATCTGCCTATTCTGCATATACTCTGTGAAACTTATTAATTTTGTTAGTGTTCTCCTGTATGGTTATATTAATGTGGAGCTTTTCTCCCTGGGCCTCCACTGAAAATGGGTTCTTAACAGTCTAGTGAAGTATCCCAGTAAACAAATGCAGATAGATAGATAGATAGATAGATAGATAGATAGATAGATAGATAGATAGATAGATAGATACACCATACTCTGATACAGTTATGTCACTCATGGAACTGCAATGCACATGAATGACAGTATATATAACTTATCTGAACAGCATGTAGTCACTTATGATCAACACATTGCTGTTTATTGTGCTTGTCGAGACACAATCCTTTTCACTCAAACTTGTGGTGCACACTATCTTCTCTGCAACACACTGATGTGGTAATCCATACAAATGCGCATTATCTCACATTTAAAGTCCAACTTCTCCTGTGGCACATGTGGTTGATACAATATGCTGTACATTGTGTACTTAGGTGCTTGAGTACAGGAGTGACTAAGTAGTATGTGTGTGAGTGTGTGCTTGTTTGCTATGTAGGACTGGCTTCACCCACACATCTGATATGGACACATCCACTCAGGAGAAACATTTAATCCATAAAAGGCCTCTCCCATCTTCTCCACAAGACAATGATGAGATCATCCTTTGAAATGTGCACTGTAATAATCAGACTTTTTCTGTCGCACTTACATTTGATACTGTGTGCTCTAGATTGTGTAACTAGATAGGCAGGTGGTTCAAATCGACTTGTGTGGAGCTAGTATGAGTGTGTGTCTCTAGTGTTAGATCGATATGGCTTCAACTACAAATTTGATGTGTACACTTCCACTCGAGACTGGCGTTTGAATTGGAAGAGGGCTCCCCATTCAATTTATTCCCCTTTTAACACAATTCTCCTGATACACACTGATGATGTCATCCCTTCTAATGTGGCCTATCTCACACTTACATTACAACGTGTCTTGTGGAGCTTGCAGTTGCTACCATGTTCTGCAGATTGTGTAAAAAGACAGGTAGTTGGTTTAAATTCAGTAATGACTAACTACTCAGAGTGTGTGCATCTCTCTAATGTTAGGTAGGAATTGCTACACCCACTGATCTGTTTTGCTGTAATGAGAGTGGGATCTCCCACCACTTTCAGTCCCTTTTAGCAAGGACATCACCCTAGCAAAGCAAGGGTGATGTCTTAGTAAGGTACACGGTTTGAGTCCTGACATTAATCCACAGACTCCAGTGTGTATGTGAATGTGCATATACTTTGGAATGGCTTCATCAATCTGTTGTATATCTGGGGCAGGGTTGGAGTTCTTTCAGTACTTTATGTCTATTTTAGCCCAGACAGCTACTTCATTAAACATTAATGAGCTCATTTGCTAAAAGGTGATTTATGGAAATGATACAGTGTTCTATAGCTTGGGTACTTAGTAAGGCATGAGATTTAATTTGGCATTCTCTAAGTATTCTGCATGTTTGTGCTTTTACAGTCATAGAGATGGCTGGATTATACAACACATGTGGTTGGGTATCTACCATAATATAAGATTTTAAGACAGAGACAAGTCACACCATTCTTTCAATGCATTTAAGCCAATTTAATGCAACAAATCTGCCTCATAGCACTATAATGATGCCACACCTTCAGATATATGCTAACTCATGCTTGGAGTAAGACTGTTCCTGTGGCATGTGCAGTCTATATGATATCCTGTAGTTTGTGTACTTAAATAGGTGGGTGTTCAAAACCCACGATTTGCATGAAAGTATAACTCTAGTTCTAGGGATGAATGACTTCCACCACATTTGTAATGTGTACAATTACAGTGCTAGACAATTCCTCCATTGCTATTAGTCTAAACAACTGATTTGTGCCACAATTATGATGTCATGCCTTCAAATACATTCTGTCTCAAAACTGTGGTTAAGACTTCACATGTAGCTCATGTAGTTAATACACAGTTCTGTAAACTGTGGACTTACATCAGCAGCTTCTGCAAAGGATAATGTAATAAGAGTGCAATGACATGACACATATAACATAGCTACAATTTATTTCAGTCCTTTTTATTTCTAAGCAAAACCTTTCAACACATTGATTATATCCTGACAGTCAAATAGGTGTTCTGTGAAGGCTGAGGTGGGAGTTTTCCTGCAGTGCATGTGGTTAATACTTACTTCTGTAGCATGTGTACTCAGAGACACATTGGTTCAAATCTGGGAATGTATATGTGCAAAATAATATGTAGGGATAAAAAGGGATTACCCCACCAAAAGTATTTTGATCCCTCAGAATAATTTGTATTGAATAAATGACCATCAAAAGCCTTTCTAAGCTCACACCTTGAAGTGTGCTCTTTGTAACACACTCCATTATAATAGCCTGTGGCAGATCCAGTTAATACACAGCTCTGTTGAGTGTGGAGTATGATGAGCAAGCATTTGAGTCTAGTAAGCTATGTCTGACAGACAAGAGTGGCTAAGTCAAAGAATGGAGATACGGCACAGTAAGTGAGCCATTTTCTTTTAGTTCTCATACTCCATGTTATAGGAGCTATAACCATTCCAATAGGATACTGAAGCACTCTCTTCAAGTGTGGACTTCATGACTCATCAGATATACTTTCTCTTTGGCTTCAATGGTTGATATACCTCACTCTGAGGTCTGACATCAGACATGTGTTCGAGTCTGGTAAGATGCAATTGCTGAGTATGTCAGAGAATGCTCACAAGCTTTATTTAGTTCCCACAAAATACTGATCTGTATTGTATGACTTAATGCAAATATTTACATATAGATTTTATTAATTTGTTCAAAATATAAAGCTTTAAAGGAAATGTTGCCCTATTCATAATTTTTGATGTGTACCATGCTGAAAAATTGTCACAAAGTGTGAGTGTGTCTGTGTTATGATACTTTTTTTGTGGTTTTGTGCTAGGTGGCTGATGTTATTGCAGCCATCGCTGTACTTTCTTATGAGCATGCCCAGTATAATGATGTATTAGATGCACAAAGAACATTAAATACTCAATATTATGAAACAGCTGCTACCGTTTGCTCTTCTTTGTCAAGATAAAATAGAATTAGATCTATAAATGCTTTATATCTATCTCTCTCTCTCTCTCTCTATATATATATATATATATATATATATATATATATATATAAAATTGCTGTACTTTCTTATGAGCATGCCCAGTATAATGATGTATTAGATGCACAAAGAACATTAAATACACAATATCATGAAACAGTTACTGTCATTTGCTCTTCTTTGTCAAAATAAAATAGAATTAGATCTATAAATGTTTCCAACATTCACATAATGCAGTTATTGTCCGCTAGGCAGAAAATAACAACATTTGTCAAAGGTCAGTGTACACCTGTTGTATGTGCAATGTAAATCTTCAACAAGCCACTTAATAATAGACATTAACATTTAATCTGGTTGTGATTTATATTACTGTGTTTGCATACAGGTATTACTACTGCATTTAACAGGGCTCACTCCAGGGCTAAATGGCAGGTATAACATGATGTAATACTGCGCTTACATGTGTACTTTGATAGACTGTTGCATTGCAATATGTATGAGGTAGTAGTTGCAGCAGGAAGGACACACATTATATGAATGATTATACTCCAAGAAATGCATCATAATCATTTAATTATTATCTGACATTTGATAAATTTCCCCAGTAGCTGATGTCAATATGCAGTAACGCTGGCATGTAATTTTGTTTGACCTAAGTCTTCTCTGGGCTACCTATCCATTTGTGTTATTTACACACATATATGTGATGCATAGTGAAATAGGAGGTTTGGGAACAAGCCAGTTAGTTCAGGGACATCTACAATGTTTTAGGAGTTATGCAGAGATGGTAAGAAGGGGATAATGGTAAGTAGAAGGGAGATGGGAGATGGGGTGGAGGATGCTAAGGCTAGGATGAAGGGAAAGGAAGGGGAAGGAGTTTAGGTAGAGCTGTGGACAAAAAGGGTTAATTCAATAATGGGAAGATGGGAGAAAGTGAGGTAGGTGTGGGGTGGGTCTTAGAGAATTTATGCGAGTGTAGCTAGGAAAGGGATCAGATGTAGGCGTGATCTTGCTGTGGCAAGCATTATGTCCAAGATTACCTGTAGGTATTCTGGAGAACAGGTAGGGCTCAGGTTAATAGTTGTGCATGATTACAATGGATGAGTGTTTTTGTTTGTTGTTGCTGTTTTGGGGGGGTAGGAAAAGGTATTTTTTGCTTGGTATCAACTTCTCAGATATTGTGGCGGCTGGCTGTGCAGTTTGCTTTTGTTGTTACTTTAGAAATGGAAGGAGTGTGTCAAAATGAAGTTCTCAGTCCTTTATTCACTGTAATTGTTATTTTCCACTTATCTTTATTATACTAGTCTATGCAGTTTTACTAAGCCATGCTGTTTTTACAGCTACTTCTTTTGTGTAATAGCAGGTGTTGTTTTTTGTTGGTGGCTGGTTTTCTTGTCGGTCGGCTTATGGTGGTTCTTTTTGATTTTGGTGCTCTAAATGGGGAAAGGATGGAAAGTCGCTCATGTTGTACCCCTTGGTTTGCACAGCCTCTTCATTTATCTAATGCTTATAGCTGTTGTTTGTTTGGTGGTTGACTTCTTGTTGGTGTTTGCTCCCCTGCATTGCTCTTGTGTGCAGGCCCATCTTATGTCGTCTGCATCGGTTCATGGGTAGCGGTTGTTCCATCATTTTTTGGAGCTAGGATGAAAGGCAGGGACCTGAAGAAGGCATTGTTTGAAGCATTGGTGGTGGTAGTGAATCAGAAAATGTTTGTTGGTGCTGGGTTGGTTCCCAGATTACAGGTTGCATGTTCGTGGGCTGGGAGATGCTTGCAAGTAACAGCCATTAGCTGCACATGAGGAGGAGGAGGGAGGATGATGGTCTTGTGTTGAGCATGTTTAGCTGCTGTTCTCCTCTGCCTCCTATGCTGCTTGTTTTGTAAACAAGTTTCATTTGGGGGGTGGGGGGATGAGTATATCAGTATGGGAGATACAAAAAAAAAAAGAAGGAAATAAATTAATAAAATCATAAATGTGAAAATAAGAGCATAAAAAAAGAAAAAAAAATAATGAGTGCAGATCAAGCTGAATAACAGTGCAATGTAGCCTTCCAGTGCCCTGGCCAGAGTTAACGGCTTAGTTGGGGTAGTGGGTTAGGGCTCTGTTGAGGGGAAGACTAGATGGCCCCTTGAAGCAGTTAGGTTTCGGCAGTTCTAGATTAATGTGTGTTGAAATTTTATATTAGGAGTTGGGGGTTAGTGTAATGGCTAAGGTTTTCACCTTATAGACTCAAGGTACTAGGTTTGGTTTTCTTTTTGGAAGGCTAGCATGGAGACTAATAATAAGATAATAAAAAAAAAAATTTGTAAAATAAAGTAGCAGTATGGGGAAGAGAGAAGTAATGCTGGGTACGGCAGGATTTTTTTGGTGGGTTTACCAGTAAGGCTGACTGCCATTAAGGGAACATCATGTTTAAGATATTTACCTCACTTTTATAAGGTGCCATGATGAGTTTGAACTGCAGCTAAAGAAAAAAAATTGGGGCAAAGGAGGAGTGAGGAGAAAGGCATAAGTATTTTGTGAAAGGAAGGAGTCTATCTGGGAATATGTGGGGCATGGTTTGATTTGTCATACCTAAACAGTAAAGAAATAAATAAAGAACTGGGGCAAGGGAATAAGTGAGAGAGAAAGGTACAGTAAAGAATAAACAGGGGTCCAGGTCAGGTAAGAAAGGCTTGGGGCAGCTGAAACTGTATAATTCCAGGTGGATTAAAGAAAGTGGCTTGTTTAACAATGTTTTTCTCTCCCTCAGCCCTTCTTGTAGAGTCGGATTATTGTATTTTCTTTTGCCAGATGGCTGATGTGCAGAGTTTGTGGCAGCCATCATTTCACAGGTGGACGAGCTGTTCCAAAATCTACCTAAAAGTGAGGATCTGGCAGCTGAATAGCCTGGCAAGTCCAGTCAGAAACGGAGAAGGCAGGCAGTAAAGAGCAGGTTGGTGACCCAAGGGAATTGGGCCCAGCAGTCAAGGGATGCTGTCACAGTGGATGTTCTGTCCCATGGAACAGTGCATGATGTGACTGCAGAAATGACATTTTGAGAGTTTCTGTAGCCATGTCAGCCTTAGTTAAGGGGGGGGGGCAGGTTCAAGGTGAGACATTCAGCAGAGAGGGTAGTATAAGGTTGTCTATGGGGAGTTTGGTGTTATCCATACGTGGGAAGGAGTCACAACTACATAAGTTCGGGTCAGACTTTGTGGTTTGGCCAGATAATTGGTTTGATACACAGGCCCAGGGGCAAGGGAGTGGGGCAGTCTTTCTGACTCCTCACACAATGTTCTCAGTTAAAGAAAAGATCTGCAAGGGGGAGTATGTTGATATATTTGAGTTAATTGATGTGGAAGGGGTTCAGCTCTTGTTGTAATTGGAAATTGCCAATAGCAAAGATTTTGAGCTGGAGGAAAGTAGATAAGCTGTGAACAAGAACATGGAAAATTGGGTGTGAGGTTTTCTGTTCTGCATGGTGGTATGGTTGGAGAAAGATATCACCTTGGCCTTCCCACTCTTGTCTTATTTTCTCACAATCCATGAGGCTGAATGCCTATGGGCATGAAACACTTCTTTATGGTACGATAAGAAGTTTCAGAAGGGGAAATCTGTGAATCAGTGTCTGCAGTGGGAGCTTAGGCACCCTATCATATGTTTAGCCACTATGATAGATAGCTTTGGAACTGTTAGCAGAGTGGGGTAAGATAGGAGGGGAAGAGGCAGGGATATTTTGGGCCTTTAACATGGGGCTTTGCCCATGGGTGTTGTGCAGGTTCTTGCACACTTATGCGAAGTGTGCAGGAATACATCCAGATATGCAGTGTGGCCAAGAGGAAGGCAATGTGGTCAGTCCAAGGTTGCCTTCGACTGACTTGGATGGATTACCTTCCTTGTTTCTGAGAGTACAAAATCTGTGACATAGGGGGGATTTTCATTGGCAGATGGGAGGGTGGCCTTTTGAGGGGTGAGGGGAAGACCAGGGGATGCATTCTTCCATCAAGGTGCGGGTATTGAAGCATATGCTCAGTAATTTCCTGATTGGGCAGTTGTGGAGGAATTAATTGATGGGTTTTCTTGGAGATTTTGTATTAAATCAAGGGCTAGAGGGATGGATTAGTCTGTAAGAATTTGTGTTGAGTGCTGAGGAAGGAAGACATTTTGGAAGGTTTTGTGGAGAAATAATAGTAGATGATTAGGTTAGTGGGCCCTTTTGACAACCCCACTTTTGGCAGTTTTAAGGTCTTGCTGTTAAGCTTGGTTCCACAGATGTCTGCTGGTCTATTTAATTTGATTCACCATTTGTCTTATCCTGAAGGGAACACCATTAATGATTTTATTTTGGTACGGAATGCCAAGGTGAGTTATACACATTTGGATGATGCGGAGTGGGGAAATGTGGGGTTTAAGGATCTCTGGTTCATAAAGGTGGATATTAAAACTGCTTTTTGATTATAGCTGGTGTGGGAGAGTGTCCATTGTTAGGCATAATGGTTGGAAGCAAGTTTTATTTTGACAAGGCTATGCCGATAGAATGCTCAGTAGCATCACCCATGTTTGAGAAGTTTAATACTGCAATCCATTGGGTTTGGCAGCAGTGGGTGGACACTCTGAGGGAGGTAAATTACCTAGATGATTTCCTAATAGTAGGTGAGGGATTTTGGGGAGGTTTGGAAGGTAAGCAAGAGTAGTTAGGGATGTGTGAAAAACTAGGTGTCCTATTAGCTATGCAGAAGTTGGAAGGCCTGGCCAAGGCACTGGAATTCTTGGGTTTGTTAATGGATGTGGAACATGGATTGTTTTGTCTACTGTTTGAAAAGATAACATGTTTGAAGGAAACGACTGGATGAGTGAAGTTCAAGGTCAAGGTGCGGATTAAGGATATAATGGAGCTTTTAGGGTTTCTGAATTTTGCATACCAGGAAGTTCACCCAGGTTGTACATTTTGTAGGTCCATAGCCTTCTTGTTAAAAGGAGGATAAGAAAACAAAAGTAAGGATTGGTAAGTTGGCAATTTAATGGTGTCTCTTTTTGGCAAATGGCTTGGGTTGGCCAAGGGGAATTGCAATTGTTTACAGACATGCCAGGGGGTCTTGGTACGGGAGCATTTTTTGGTGGCAAATGGTTTGTGGCTCATTGACCAGCAGGTTGGAAGGATGAGTGGAGAAAGGATGCACCCTTTTTGGAGTTAATACCAATTTGGACAGCATCTGTGCTTTGTCAGGAGCAGTTGAAGGGAAAGAGGGTTATTTTTCATTTGGACAATATTGCAGTGATGCGCGTTTTACAGGTTAAGACAGGGAAGTCTGAATTGTTATTGTTAGTATTACCTAAGTTGGTTTTGCAGAGCGTGCTGATTATTTTTTCTTTCACAGGTTTGCATGTAGTGGGTGCTAGGTATGGGATTGTTGACAGTTTGGTCGCTTTCAGTTTTCTAGGTTTTTTCAGTAAGCTGCAGAGGCAGCAGCCAAGCTGAAGGTGTTGCCAGATGAAATGTACTGGACTGGGCTGATATAAATAGAAGGTGCAGCAGTCTTGGGCAACATCTAACAAGACAGTGTATGGTAGGGCATTACAATATTTTGATAAATTTGTTTTGCAGCTGCCTGAGGAGGGAGTTTGGTCAAAAGAGCTGTTATTGCAATATTTGGCTCAGGCTTGGGTACTAGGTAAGGCAGATGAGTCTGTTAAGGTGGATCTGGCCACAATCAGTATATTTGTGCAGGTGGCAGGGTTGCATGATTTCACTAAGTCCTGGACAGTCGCTTGTATGTTGAAGGGATGGGGTAAAGTGGCTGGTGTGAATGTGGAAGGAGATGGCTGTTGACAATACAGGTTTTGAAAGTTTTGTTGTGGGTTTTAGCTTTGGTGGTTGGTGATATACAGGGGAATATACTTAGTCAGGTAACAGCTGAGGTTATTAAGAAGGTGGGTCATTGGCCATCAAATGCCTTTTTATCTTATATTAGATAATTGGCTAAAGTGAGCAAATTGCTATTATTTTTTTTTTTTGTTAGGAAAGGAGATTGTCATTCTGGGTCACTTGTATATATGGCAGTGGTTTATCTGGCACTATGTAAGGACTGCCCAGCATTTTACATAGGTAAATTCCAACGCAAATTGGCACAAAGGGTCTATAAGCACATGTATGAAATTAGAGGGGCTAATTAAAAAAATGCATTATATAGGCATATCAAAAAATACCCACAGCATAGCTTTAAATTTGTGGTTTTGGAACAGGTCAGATATAATAACCGGGGAGGACCTTGGAAAGTTTATTTAGAAACCAGCGAAACCTGGTGGCAAATTTTTGCCAATGCAAGTAGCCCCCCAGGTTTAAATGAATTGGTATCTATTACCAGTGCACTAAAATTAAAGATTTATGATAGATGAGATGTCAGCTAGTACTTACATTCTATGATTTTTTATGAAGGTATATTTATTTTGTCAAGGTTCTATAAAGTGCTTGTAAAAGTTTTTTTAACATTTGCACAGTTGTGTTTGTTTTTAATTTATAATAATGATCAAGTGTTCCTTTAATGGATGAATTGGATTTGGTTGGTCTGAATCAGCTGCAGATATAAAATTGTCATGGAAGTGTATTCATTTTTCTGAAGAAGTCTGGTGATGAGTACCAGACGAAAGCGCTTATCTTAATAAATATTTTTGTGTGCCTGATAGAGTCAGTGCTCAGTTTATTTTATTTCTTCTGAGATTTTGTGATTTTCATGGTATCACTTGTATATGCATTGGGAGGCAAAGCTTGCTGCAGTTAGGACAGCTGGCAATGAACTGGGTTTGCATCACTTAAGGTTTAGAGTTATATGACATGGTATCAGAAGTCTCAGGTGGAATCAGATCATGGATGAGTTTGCATTTATACAGTCACGGATGGGGCTCCCTAGAGTATTGGGGTTACATTTGACAGGTAATGATTTGGGAAAAATTCCAAAGTGGTAGTTGGTATATAGGATAAGAGAAAATAAGAGAAGATTTGATTTATTTGAAAAGGTCATATCCAGTTATGTGCATTGTGTGATCTGAAATAGTACCGCATTTATTTTGGAGGAATGCTGCTAGTTTTATGGCTTTACAGTGGGCTTGTTAGTTTTTTAACTGTAGGCTGGCAGGGCCAATGACTACTTTGGATATTCAGATGATAGAACATAGGGACTGTGATGACAGGGACGCAGTCTGCTTCAGAGAGAGGGAGTGCACCTGAATGAGTTTGGCATAGATCTGTTTAATGTACAAGTTTATTTCTGGAGGGTTTAGTGAAAGTTCTGCAGTAGGTGAGGGAGAGTAGCCTGTGTAGGATTGCCCCTCTTCTGTTCCCCCTCTGGTGCTGTGTGTTTGATGCAAGGAGTTTGGGGAATGAAAGGGAGCAATAGGAGACTGCTTTGATAAGTAAGAATAAGTGAACAGTGGTGATGACACTGCTTATTTGGGCAGGGTAAGTGGGGATACACTGCCCTGGTAAATGGTTACAAGGATGTTCATGGTGTGATTAATAAACTGAAATGGTTCAATAAAGTTATGTTAATGGAAGTTTAATAAAAGGTCATCAAATGCCATTTTGGTGTGGTGTGTTTTTATTGAAGCGGATCAGGGCAAAACAACATTCCTACACAGATATCCCAGATGTCAAGGGATTGAGTACACATACATTTTACCTTAATTTATGTGCATGTTACTATGTCACATGACCATACCCCTCATTTTGCAGGTATGCACATTCCACATCTGCTACAGTTAGGCAACTGTACATATGGATTGACAAACATTATCCTGTTGACGTGATGGTCAATGTGACAGCTCTCTATATGGGTCATGCACTTCTGGATTGCACTACATACATGCACGTGATGTATGAAAAGTCACACTTTCTACCAGGGTGATCCAGTATCTGACAGTCTGGGTAGATATGATTAACAGACCACAATGCTTTGCCAGAGATGGCCTGCATCTATCTCACTTTGGCTTCGGGCTTCTGGTAAAGGCTCTTTCCTCCCCCATACTTCCTTTTTTTGGAAAAGTGATGAGGTTAAAACTACCAACATAAAAATTTCAACAAAATGCAAATTAACGGTCATGCTGCCAAATGCTAGGAATCTAAACATGAAAGTGCACTCATTGCAAGCATTCTTACCCTTGGAAAATACTGACATCTACTCAGCCACGGAATCCTGGTTCAAAGCTGCAGAGAGCACCCCAGCCTTACCTAATTACTCATCCTATCATATATTCAGACCCCAAACTGCAGGCAGTAAAGCCAACGGATGTGGAGTTTCAATACATATTAAAGACATACACAACTCCAGGCTGGTCAAACAGTATCACATGCAGGAGACACTCCAGGTGCAGTTAACCATTGACAAGACCCTATAAAAATCATACCTAGCTACTGGCTCCCAAATCTGACTCAAGATGCCCAATCTGCCTATCTGGACCTCTTTGAATCTATCAAGATTCAACCCTTTACCCTGATCCTGGGTGACTTTAACTACCCAAACATAGACTGGAAGAACTACTCATGCCAGAACACAAATGCCCAGAGATTTCTCAATTTTGACAATGCAAATGTTTTTGAATAGTCGATACTCCCACAAGAGGTGATAATATCTTGGACTTGGTCTGAAGAAGTCTATGTTTAGATAAAAGCACTTAACCATGAATTGCAGTGGTTTTACCAATAAAGGATTTTTTTCTCTCCACAACAACTGCGAACTGGAGTGGTTTCTACCATTGATGGACTCATTTACTGTGGTCTTTGGCTTTCTGGTCAGTTGTTTGTTCTTATCTTGGACTTGGTATCAACCAACATGAGTAACCACTGCAGCATCCCTGCAGAATCATCCTCCCTGGTAAGATCCAACCATAAAGCGGTCACTTTCAAAGTCACCATCTCCCCTGAAGCCTCCTCTAGTTAGGTTCAAACAAAAAAACTTCTCCAAAGCTGATTATGGCCTCCTGAGGTTTGGTATAAACAGATTCACTGACCCACCCCCTCTCTAGGAACTGGCACCAGTATCCAAAACTATACCAAAGCACTATAGAAGCATTTATATAAATGCATGGAATCAGGAATTCCCGACAGGACTAAATCATCCTCCGTAAGGAAGAGTAAATCTGTCTGGTGGACATCTGCAATAAATGAACTCTATAACAAAAGTAAAAAATTGCTGTCCAGGACCAAGAAGGAGCAGGTGCTGAATTGGAAGCACTCTCTCTCTCCTTAGTCTGAACAAGCAAATAAGAGCACTGTGAAATCCTCCAGAGGAAACTTTGAGTCCAGATTAGCCACATCTACTAAAGACAATCATAAGGCCTTCTTCACATATGTCCGCAGTCTCAGAGGAAGCACCCAGATCTATCAAAGAACTGGTGGTCAAGGACACCACATATAAAAATGCTATAGATATAGCAAACTTTCTGGCTGACAGATTCAGTGAAAACTTCCACAAGAGGGTCTCACTCAGATAAATGGCTGATGCCAAAAACATGGCCTCAAGCTGAATACCAAAAAATGCATCATCATCCCCTTTGGGGAGAGTGACATCCCCACAAATTATCACATTAATAACAACTTTTTAAGCACTCAATCAGTCGTAAGGGATTTGGGTACCCAGGTTGATAGCAACCTCACTTTTGACCACCATGTTGCTTCCATTGTAGGGAAGGCCTTCTACATGGCCCACCTCATAAGTTAGGGTATCTTATCCAGGGACAAGGCAGTCATAACATACCTGTATTCTTACTGTATAAGGCCTATTATTTAGTACAATGCCCCTTAAAGCATGTACCTCGCAAAGCACATGTAGCAGTTGGGGAGACCACAGAGGTTCCTCACCAGGAGAATCCAGGGCCAAAAACATCTACCATACACAGATAGACTAAAAGCCCTATCCCTCTACTCAGTTTCATACAGACTTCTCAGAGGTGACCTCTGTCTGGCATACAAGGTGATCATGAACCCCGACCTTGATGGGACCGCTGCATATCCACAAGTCAAGCCCCACTGAAGTAACCCACATGTGCAGCCTCAACCTGGTCTGTGACATCAATAGGACTTGTTGATGGAACAGATTTGTGTCCCAGAGACCCCTCCATCTGTGAAACAGACTCTCTCTCCATGTCAAGCAGAGTACCTCTTTACCTCTTTTTAAGTGCAACCTAGATAACTGGATGTAAAACCGAAAATGCATCCCTGGAATTCCACCTGTGTCCCTATTGGATAGGGGTATTGGGTGCTAACTTGTCTAAATATGGGCTAAACTCTTGGCTAGGCTTATAAGGGCCTCAGGGCTAATAGCTTAGTAACTTCCTATGATCCTATGATTCTATGAACATGCAGGTTGCTGTCACAAATAGGTTCATATGTTGGTACTAAGCTATCAGCCCTAAGGCCTATACAAGCTTAGCCATTACAATTCCCTGGATATTTCTTCACACAATATTTACTTCCCTGGACCTCTGTCTAGCAGGGAGACTGACATGATCCCCAGGGTGAATTTCCTGTCTCCCATCCAATCGTCAAGGTTCCTTTTGAAAAAGGCCAAGGAGGCACTCTGCTTGACATGTATGGACAGTCTATTCCAGAGTATGGGGAGTCTCTGGGTACGGGAACCTATCTCCAGCATGTTTTGTTTACTGTGATAACAAGGTTTAGATCCTTGGAGTGGTTGGCTCTGAGGGATTGGGATTTCAAGTGGAGCATGTCCAACAGCTCAGGGTTTGACATGGCCTTGTATGTTAAGCAGAGATCACCTCTGAGTAGACGATATGCCACAGAGTATAGCCAGAGTTTCTTTAGACAGTCAGCATGGGGCATCTGCTTTAGACCTGTGATTCTTTTAGTGAGGTATTTATGTTGCCTTTCCAGCTGTTGCAGATGTCTTGTGATGTACATCCCAAATGGGGCGTTGTACTCTATAATGGGTCTAATGAGGATGAGTACAGTGGGACAATGACCTCCTTTTTTCAGAATGAAAAGCCCTTAGTGATGTGTGCCACATAGAAGGATTTCCTGACTGTTGTGGCAATGTGGTTATCGAAGATGAGACCACTGTCCACCTGTGCCCCTAAGTCTCTCATCACACTTTCAATGATTAGTGTACTGCCACATATGTGGTAATTCATGGTTACATGATTTTTCCCAAGGGGGATAACTATACATTTCTTGGCATTAAGCTTGAGCCCATGGCTCTGGCATCAAGCATCTATTTCTGTAAGTCACTTTTGAAGAATATCCACATCATTTGGGGATTCAGTAATGTGAACTTTGTTAGCCAGAGTCCATTAGTGTTGGCCTGTACTTCATAGAAGTAGATTCCAAACAAGAGCTGTCCCAGGACTGAACCCTGAAGTACTCCACTTGTCACTTATCTGGAGCTGGATTTGGAGTCGACTACTTTTACAGTCTGGGTTCTGTCAGTAAGCCAGTTGGCAACCCATCGAGTAACATAGGGATTTTTACACAGCTTAGTAAGTTTATCTATGATTCCAGAGTGGGGGATTATTCTGGAATTAATAGTACTATTGCAATAAATGTATAGGTGTCTGTGATTCTTCCCCTTATGTCCCTATTATTACAAGTGAGTACATTGTCATTACAACTTTATTATTTTTCCATCATACACATAAAGCAATGAAAGGGTTACAGTTCTTAAACTTGTCTGATGTTCTAACATCAGTCAAGGGGATGTAATTTATTTTCCTTGATTATTCACACAGTATACATCACAATGGCAGATTATATCCATATATTTGCACCATGGGTGTAGCTACGCATTCTCAATATACTCCTGTGATGACAACGTTTTTCTGAGTATGCCTTGGAAAATGTATAACAAAAACAGTACAGTATATTTTGCAACTGTCTAAACTATTGTACAATGTATATTTATATACAACACATGCTTTGCTAAGAAAATCATAAAGACTTTACATTTAAAATAACCTTTTTATGGTTACAAGTAACAAAGAGTGACAATAAAATGCCCCTATCTGGAGTGCATAGGGCAACAGTTTCAGAGTGTAGTACAATTGTTTTACATAATAGGAGGGTGGTTTGTGCAACAGCATACTGTCTGTTACTACATATAACTCTCTGGATACACACCTGGTGTGTACTACCTGCAGTATATGCAATATTCACTGATGTAGCTACCTTCCTTGTCACCTGTTATCTCACCTCTCCAATTTAATTTCATTTTAAATGTATCACATTTACTTCCTTTGTTACACTGTAGCTTGTTTCCCCTCTCACACCCTTTTCTCAACATTTTTGTTTTATTATGTAGTTGTAAACCTAAATAGAGAAGATTACTTCTATAATTATCAGTAATGTTTAATTAGTGGTGTTTGTACATTAATTTATAGGTTCATAGGTTCATAGGTTGATACTAGGCTATCTGCCCTAGGGCACTTATAAGCCTAGCCAGAGTGTGTTTGGCTTTCACCACCCTTTTAGATTAGTTGACTGTGCCTCTGTATAGTCAGTCACAGTAGGTAGCCATATTAAGGTTAGTTTACTGTACCTCTGTCTAGCAAGGACACAGAAGAGATCTCAGGGGTAAACTTATGGTCTCCCATCTACTCGTCAAGATTTCTCTTGAATAAGGTCAGTGAGGGGCTCTGCCTAACATGGATTGGGATTTTGTTCCAGAGTGAGGGGAGCCTCCGGGATATGAATATGTCCCTCCAGCATGTCCTATTTATTTCTGTGCTGAGATTCAAGTCCCCGGAGCATGTAGCTCTAAGGGATTTGGATTTCTTGAGGTGGAGCATGTCCATTAATTCTGGGTTGGACATGGCTTTATACGTTAGACACAGATCGCCTCTGAGTAGGTGGTACGCAACTGAGTAGAGCTGGAGTTTCTTTAGCCGAAGTGCATAGGGCATCTGTTTGAATCCCTTGATCCTCTTGGTGAGGTACTTTTGGGGTCTTTCCAGTTGCTGCAGGTGTCGGGTAAAGTACATCCCAAATGTGGCATTGTATTCAGTTATGGGCCTGATAAGTGATGAGTAGAGGGGCACAATGACCTCTCTTGATCTAGATGTGAACCCTTTCGTGATAAGGTGGGTTATATAGAAGGTATTTCTGACTACTTTGGCAACGTGATTGTCAAAGGAGAGATTACTATCTACTTGGGTCCCCAAGTCCCTAATTACTTCTTCCGTATTTAATGGATTACCACCTATGTGGCAATTTGTGGGCACTTTGTTTTTCCCAAAGGGGATGACAATGCACTTTTTGGCATTTAGCTTTAGGCCATGGCTCTGGAACCAGTTATCCATCTCTGTGAGACCCTTTTGGAGGTTACTCATGTCAGCTGGAAAGTCAATTATGGCACCCAGTTTGCAGTCGTCTGCGAACTTTGTCAGTCATAGTCCACCCGTGTTAGCCTGTACCTCGGAGAAATATATACCGAACAAGAGAGGTCCCAGGAGTGAGCCTTGTGGGACGCCACTTGTAACTGGTTTAGAGTCTGACATGGCACCTGCAATTCTGACCATGTGGGTTCTATCCCTGAGCCAGTTTGCAACCCATCTTGTGACATAGGGGTTGATATTTAAGCTGGTGAGCTTATTTATGATGCCTGAGTGTGGTATTGTGTCTAAGGCTTTTGCAAGGTCCAGGTAGGCTGTGTGGACTACCTTCCCTTCATCAATGCTTTGGTAACAGTTTCAAAGAAGTCGACCAGGTTCAAGAGGCAAGATCTGCCCTTAACAAAGCCGAATTGGGTAGGATCCAGTGTCTGGAGGTTCCCAATGTCCTTGTTTATGATTTCCATGATGATACACTCCATAGCCTTGCAGACCAGGCTGGTCAGGCTTATAGGGCGATAGTTTCCGGGGTCCGTTGTGGCACCACCTTTGTGGAGTGGGACCACTGTTGCTGTATGCCATTCCTTGGGTACATATCCTGCAGTAAGGCTGAGATTGAGCAGTGTCTTTAAGTGAGGGTTTAATTCTTCTTGGAGCTCATGTAAGATGCAGCCCAGGACACCGTCTGGTCCCATTGATGCTGTGTTTTTTGCTTTGGAGAGGGCAGCTCTCACCTGTGCATCTGTGATCATAGGGAGGCTACATTCTGTTGGATAGATATTTGCTCTTTTGGAGGGGAAGGGGGGGAGAAGTTTACATTGAACCTTTCTGCCAGGATGTTGGCAATGTCTGTGGGTTCAGTGTATTTTTTGTCATTTTGCACTAAGAGCATATCTGGGAGTTGCCTCCCAGGTTCGTGACATAACTAAAGAAGGCCTTGTGATTATCCTTAGTGTCTTGTGCAATTTTTCTTTCGAAGCTTGCCTTAACTGATTTTATGAGGGATCGTAGTTTCTTGCTAGTACTGATCAGAGACACCTTCCCTTTTTGGGATTTTGCTCTATCATATAATAGCTTCCTCCTTTTGTTATATAGCTTATTTATGGCCGGGGTCCACCAGACAGGTCTCCTGCCTTTAAGGGAGTGAGATTTGGTTTTATTTGGGATAGCATGCTCCATGCATTCCTGTAGGTGTCGATAGAATGCATTTGTAAAGGATTCTGCGTTTTGGGCCGTAGTTTCCACTGGCCCGGGGCCTTTTTATAAGATTCCACCTCAGTTTTGAGAAGTGTGTAGTTTGCTTTTGAGAAGTTCTTCACTGTGGTTTCCTTGGCTGGGGGTGGGGATGGAATATGGATGTCCAGTGAGATTAATTCATGGTCTGATCTTACCAATGAGGGGTATACCTCTACATAGTACTTGATAAGCTCCCACTGCCTCTTAGTTATATACTTCTGGTTGCCCTTGGCATGTATTGTGCTGTCTGAGCATGCCCATTTACTAGTGTCGAGCTTATTTAGAACCTGCTGTTTATATCGTGCGCTCAAGCCACTCAGCACCTCAACATGGGTTAACATGTAAGCTTGCTTAGAAGCTTGCATATTTGATGAGTACTGCTGCTCATCATGCTAACATGGACAAAATGTGTAGGCTTAATGTGTCATGTAGATACATGTTAATGAATATGTTGGAGTATCTTCCAAGATGAACAATCTGCAGCGCATGTATTAACAGCGATTTTTATTATTATTATCTATTGTTCCACCAGATGTCATATCGATTGTGGGAAATAATAATGCATACATGGAAAATTGTATTTCTTTATAATTGATAACAACTAGAAATTGATGTATTGCGCGTTAATCATGACAGTACAGTCACATGTCTTCCATTGTGGTATGTCACATTATGCCCATCAACGGCATCCAACTTACTTGTTTATGAAAACACAAATGTAAACACAGAAATATTTATAACAGACAAAAAATTGGTTAATGTCTATATTGTAGTGCATTCTGCATTAACAGTGATATTATCATTTCTTCCTTATATACCAAAGTCTTTCATACATAATCTGCTATTAACAAGTAAAGTTCTTAGTTAAGGAAGGCAGACCCCAAAATGCAATGATGCCATAAGGAGTTCTGGGTGTTAAGTGGAATATAAAAATTACATTATAAGTATGAATGAGTTCACATTGGCTCACTGAGTTATGGGTATTTTGATTTAGATAATACCGACATTTATTCTTTGACCTAATGTGCCATACTGCAAATGTTTAACTACATTTTGGCAAACCTTCATTTCAAAATGAGTGACCCTATTGCAAAGGTGTATGTTATCATTCAACAATGTAATCTATTTTTAAGAGCATCTGCATTAGAAATTCATCCTAACTATTCCCCGTTTACAATATGATATTTCTACTTGAAATGTGAATATCAGAAAAAAAATTTCAGACCACATACCAGTGTTTAGAATACTAGGATGGTTCTTTTAATTTCTCTGGTCATTGATCTTGTTTTACTTTTATATATGTCTGATGATCATTCGTTAATTAGGCAATATAATCTATCCATACTCTTTTTTATCATATACCATATCTGTCCAGATTTTTGACTTTATATTCTTTGTCTGTTCTTCATAAAGTTTTGGTTTTCTGGCAAATCAGTGATTAATTATTGAGGATTGAATTTAGAAAATAATGACAGGCATTTGAGTTTCAGACACCATACCCATGAGAAAATTCATGAAAATACAAAATATTTTATTCTATCAACTTTCTAAATTTATAAGAGAAATATTTAAAAATTGTTCCTATTTTTAGGCCTTTGATCCCCTCATTTTTTATGGTTTCATCCAGATTGCTTGCTTGCTCTAGGAGGATGAAACATATGCCATATATACTTGTATGGTTTCTTTGTTAATATTAAAATCCCTCAAAAATATGCACCCATTCTCATTAATTGAAGATACCTAGTTTCTTATCTCCAACATGATTAATAGATTTTATTCCTTATTTCCTTCTCTCATCTGCCTTGTGTCTTCTTCATAATTTGCTATTAAATTCGATTATTATTTAATAGTATGTGTTTATTTATTTATTGACATTTCTTTACCAGGAAAATCTGACTGGGCAAAGGTTGTTTTTTAGTGGAGATCCAGGAAGAAAAGCTTCATTACATCAATATTGACATTTTCATAGCTACAGACATGTTTTTCTTACAATTATTCAATATGCAGTTCTGGCATTTACAAAATAAAATATATTTTTTTTAATGAGTCAATATATAGTTCTGGCAGTTAACAAAATAACATGTATAGTTCAATGAACAGGAAGGACTTGCTTTCAGTAATTATTTTAGCATTTTCTATCTCTTAATATTCAGCACTAATAATGAAGTCTTGTAGATATTAACAAAATTCATAACATATTCAGCCAGCAGAAAAAGATTGCTGATGATAATGTGTATTACAGCATCAAGCCCTTCAAGCCTTATTTCTGGAGTATTCATGGAACCTTTTCGACACAAAAGTTCTAATTATACTCCTTTTCTTGTTCCCTTTGATAACCTTTCACCATCAACCAAGCTGTAGTGGCTGCCCTTGTTACATGTCACAGTGATAAACAGAGGATGCTCCCCTGAAGATAAGGAGGCTTTGTCCTACTCCATCTCTTAACGTCCATTTCTGCACCTTGGCTGCAATCACTTATTTGCCAGTTATGCACATATGAGCCTGTGCATAGACCACCTGCTACATGCAATCTGCATGTACATAGACCATCTGCTACATGCAATCTGCCATATACATGCAATGAACATGTGCATAGACCATCTGGTACATGCAATCTGCATGTGCATAGACCACCTGCTACATGCAATCTGCATATGCATATACAATCTGCTACATGCAATGCACATGTGCATAGACCATCTGGTACATGCAATCTGCATGTGCATAGACCATCTGGTACATGCAATCTGCATGTACAGAGACCACCTGCTACATGTAATGCACATGTGCATAGACCATCTGGTACATGCAATCTGCATGTGCATATACAATCTGCTACATGCATTGCACATGTGCATAGACCATCTGGTACATGCAATTTGCATGTGCATATACAATCTGCTACATGCATTGCACATGTGCATAGATCATCTGGTACATGCAATCTGCATGTGCATAGACCACCTGCTACATCCAATCACATGTGCATATACAATCTGCTACATGCAATGCACATGTGCATAGACCACCTGGTGCATGCAATCTGTATGTGCATAGACCACCTGCTACATGCAATCTGCATGTGCATATACAATCTGCTACATGCAATGCACAAGTGCATAGACCATCTGGTGCATGCAATCTGCATGTGCATAGACCACCTACTACATGCAATCTGCATGTGCATATACAATCTGCTACATGCAATGCACATGTGCCTAGACCATCTGCTACATGCAATCTGCATTTGCTCCCATTTTCTTTGTTGTTTTCCCTGAGCTTTGACTATCTCAGATCAAGTCACGATCTTTTATTCTTTAATGATGTCATGCAAGCCCTTTTGAAACCAAAACATACCATCTTCTTAATTTTGCAGATATTCAGCAGAGAATTAAAATTAGTTATGGTTGCAGAACAGTGTCAGTACTCAGATCTGTTGTCACCAGACACTGAACACCATAACTTCTAAAAGCCTCCAGAAAGAAAATGAAAAGTGTTCAAACTTCTTTACTTAAGTTTTATTCTGCAGAATGTATTGTTTGCTTAGGATTAGGAGTTCCAGTAGATATATATGTTACATCACTCAATGTTGACTGTAAGTTGACTGGAACTAAGATCAAATGAATGAGTCATTGCTTAGTAGGTGCTTAGCAATACTGCTGTTGTCATCAAATCTAATTCAGCTTTCAATCATGTGCACTTAGGACCTTGATAAACATGGCTCAAATGGTTCAGTACACCTGCACTTCAATGAATCATTAAATAAAGTAAATTATAAACAGCACATGTATGTTCTAATGATCTAAAGATTTGAAAAAGAGAGAAAAACAGGAAAATGATGGCAATCATACACTCAAATTAGACATTTGAAATGTAAACCAGAAGACCCATTTTTTTTCCAGCTTTTACTCAGCCCATCAGTTTGTTTACACTGAACACACCATTTGATAACCTTGTGCATGTGTCTTTCTATAAACAATAACTATACTGAAGCAAATCACCACTTAAATATAATATAAGGGAAATATAAGGGAAGCAGATTGATTTATCACAGCTACAACATTCCAAATTGATTCATGGTGCCTAGTTTGCATTTTCAGCACAATATATCTATTATGGGAGTATATCCTTTACCTGTTTGTTTCACTTTCTGCTCAAACACCATCTGTTCTGCCATTTAAGGGAAATTAAAATATTCTGTAACTTGTCATTTTCCATCTTTAGCCCATCTGCTCTTTATCTCCCTTATAATAATAATTTTCCCCTTTTGACTTCAGCATTTCTATTTGGATTTCTGCTCCAGCACTGGTGTGCACCTAAATGCGGTAAGACATCAGACACAAAGGAACCCAGACTTCATTGTATGTACTAGCTGTAATTAATGCTTCTCTATCTTAATGTCAGATATTCTTCTGTGTGAATAAAACTTATTGGGGTCCCAAACTCAAAATTTTGTGTAGCCTTTTTTACCATTGCATATAATTCCTGAACTCTGAGGCTCATCAAAAGCAAGACGTACTTCATGAGTGCTGCAACCACCTTATTCCGCACTGCAATATCAGTACTGGAAAACAAATTAAAGCACCTGCTGTAGGAAAAGAAGATACATTCTTCTGATCTACCATCATCAAAAGTGAGTGCACTATCTGTTGAGCGAATAACACCTTACAATCAGATCTATGCAAGCAGTTTGTATATTTATTAATACTTAATTAAGACCTATACAGGCATGGCAGATTTTGCAGTAATCAACTCATTTTAAAAAAATTACTCCTGTCAAGGAACAAGATAATAAAAATATGATTATATAATAATGGGATTGTCTTAGAACATAAACTGTGTGCAAGAACACTAAGCATATTTATTGATAAAGTAATAACATAAATATTCTACTCATAGGGATTTGTATACAACAGACCCAATTGATGAATGATACTTTTTTCTTTTAAACTGCAGCTCTAAATGTGTCTGAAGTATGTAACAAAAATAATTTATTTTTAGGTATCCTCTAATGACAATGTGAACTGATTTATCACTGAAACTGCCACAGGTATAAACAACTTAAAGTGGCTGGCTACAAGCTATTTATTGTTAGAAAATAGTCTTAATAGCCTAAATAGTTCATGTACAGAAATAACAAAATGCTTTATAAAGCCCAAAGCAATAAAAATCCTATATAACACAATTCACTAATGCATGTCATGTAGAAATGTCTATTTTGTTTATGCAATCCTAAGTGAGCTAAGATGACACTAATGAATTGCAATATTCACCAGGTGAATGAAAACTGATAACTAATAAATGATTATATTTGAACAAACCAACTGTGCTTTTATGTTGACCATTACAATTATCAACAGAAACCTAGGAAATCGTAAAAAGACTGACACTCCAAACAGGCTTTGCCATGGGTCATAAAGGGGAACAGGTCCATACTTTGGTGCATTTTAACATTCAGTGCTTTGTGCTTTTACAAGTTTTAGTGAACATTTTCTGAGTTAACAAAAACCCATTTGAAATCACTGACTATAACTCCCAAACATATCAATCAAATAGAGCAGTGAAAAGATTTTTAAACGTTAACATCACCTACCCAAAGAGTCTGCTACTCATTATTAAATTTCTTTAAAAGTAAAGGAAGTCAAATAGGAAGAATCCACTCCTCAGCTGACTTTATAGTTATGCCTATACTGATAAGGACATGAGAAAAATAGTACATGATATGCTCATCAACCTTCCCTTGCTTCATCATTTTTTTTTATTTACGTAGGACCTTGCCTGATCATTTAGCTACCTTCACCCAAATGGAACATTTATTCTGGGAAAAGAGGATCCAGGTATTATTGGACAAGGTGAGAGCCCTATACCCATTTGCTCCCACTAATCCGCCATCAATTCTCCATCCCCAGCAAGAGTGGAGAGGTAGGAATGGGCCAGCTTGATGGTGCTGTGGGGCTACCTACCTCATCCTTATTAAAGCACCAGCCTTCACCCTCAGCAACTCCTACCAGCCTGCATCTCTATCTTCAGAGGGAAAGCATGCCTCTGCATTCTAGTCTTCCTCTTGTCTACTTAGTACTAATGCACTATGGTAATGTGAGCTTTACTAGTTCAGGACTCCACTGGGTGAGCACCTTGTATTTCCACTTAGCAACATGTGAGCAGGATTATCTTCCCTTCCCCCAGAATGGGTGAGCCAGCAGTTGCCACTCACTCCCATCTCATCTGGTTAGTTCCTACAGACATTGGAGCTGCTAGTCAAATTTGAGTCATGTGTGACATAGTCAGGACTTTATCCATCTACATCATGGAGCTATATGAAATGATCAATGCTGGTATTTTTTTTACTTAAAACAAGCACTAATTTTCTTACCATTTTGGTAACAATTTCACATTCCATAGTCCCTAGCTAATTAACTATGATGCCATTGCTGTACATTTCTGCCTAAAAATGTCATTTTATATTTGAATGTGAAATTACTTCTTTGATAGATACACAAAAATGATGATTATGTAATTCAAGAAAGGGAGCCAAAAACTGAAAGTTAAACATTTGCCAAAATAAATTAAAGGAATGATGACACTATGAGTATTTGTTCAATTGAAAAGGGTATTAGAACATTAAGTACAGTCTTATATTTTAATAATTCTTGAAATATATGTCCATAACTTCAAAATATGTATAAAGTTTAATCTTAGATTTTCAATATACCATTTATGACTCCCCAGCTAGTAAACTCTCAGTGACCATGATAAAACTGTCTAAAAAAGCTTGCTTCACAATTTTTGAAATTACATTTTATAACAGAATAAACAACGCAAGTTACAGTTTGCTTTAAGCAGCAGTTCATTTGATATAGTGAAAAACTCAATATGAATAAATTAAGAACAAATGAAGTTACATGAAACTTTTACTTTAAGACTGTAGTATAAAATATGGTGAAAGTCCAATAATTTTTACATCTTAAACAAACATTTGCGCGGTTTTGTGCACTGGGCAGCACCAGTTAGCTTGGGTATAACTATTCCTGGCTCCACAAAGTCTACTCTTCAATTTTACCCTTTGAACTAGAAAACTTTCAACTTAAGCACTCAAACCATTCACTTCTCATCCAGGCACTTGCTCAAAACTCATAGCAAGCACTAATAAACCTTAGCACTAGACCCCCCTATACTATAGAGAAGGACAAGGCTCTCTATTCAACCTTACCAGACAATCAGTAAAACAGTTCACTGTACCTATCCAGGCATGTCCAAAGGGCAGTTTCAGGTGTACTCTCTAGTTCAACTGGGGAATCTGGGCATTTTGAGGCAATGTTACAATTGCCTCATGTACACAGACAACCCTCTCCTCCTTCCATCAAACACTAATACATGCGAGAGATGCAATTATACAGCCAAACTGGAGGCTAAGCTCTCTCAACCCAAGACTGGACCAGGCAGTCAAGAGGAGAAAGGAATTACTAGCATCACACCACCAGTCTCACATAGACCTATGAAACCAGCACTGGCAAAAAATACACATAAATACATGAAAACATACTCGGAGGCTCTAAATAAAAATCTGCAAAACAAACAGAGACCTCCAAAGCAGACATCCAAGCAACGTCCACCTGCCAACACAAACCATGAAACACATACTTCACAAAACCAGAGTGCCACGCAATCACAGCCCTTAAGGCAAAATAACATACCCAACCCACTAGTAATAGGTGACTCTATAGTCAGGCACACTGACGTCCCACTCACTAGGCTGACCAAGGAGAAGGTTACCGTTAGCTGTCTGTTGTGTGCCAAGATCCGCCACATAGCACAAGCACTCAGGTCACTCCAGAACAAGTACAAATAGGACTCTGTCATTGCCCATGTTGGTGTGAATGACCTGAGCCATACCTCCCTGGACTACATGAAAAGAGACATGGAGGAGCTCTCTGATCAAGTAGCCCAGGCCGGTATGACCCTGAGTAGCATCCTGCCCTCACCAAGAATGATACCATGATATAGAGAAAAAATTATCAATGTCAACAATTGGCTAAGCTTCTGGTGTCATTCAAGGGGGATCCAGTGTCTGTCAGCCTGGGATGACATGCTCGACAAGCCACTCTGCTTCGCTAGAGACTGCTTGCACCTGTCACCCTTAGGCTTTTGAATACTGGCCAAGGCTCTTGCCACCTCCATAGTGCCTTTTTTAGGCAAGGCTCAAAAGACAAACCCACTGCCGTAAATAGCACAAGTAATACAAAAATGAGGGTAATGCTACTCAATGCCAGAAGTCTAAACCTCAAAATGCACGCACACGAGGCACTCCTCAGTATGGAGAAAATCAATATATGTGCAGTAACAGAAACCTGGTTTAAGGCTCCAGAGAGCACTCCAGCACTACCAGGCTACAACTCATACCATACATTTCGGCCACAAAACCCGGACCCAAATACAAAAGGCGGGGGAGTAGCCATATTCATCAAGGATACCCACACCTCCAGGTTAGTGGCACAGCACGATGCTTCAGAGATCATCCATGTACAGCTAACAATGGACAAAACTGCTATTCAAATTATAGCTTGCCACAGATCACCCACCATGTCCCAGGACCCCCACTCTGCATTCCTGAAAACACTGAGAAACATAAAGGTCCTACCAAACACCCTGATAGTGGGTAATTTCAATTACCCAAACATTAACTGAGGGAACTACTCAAGTACAAACTCTCTTGCCCAACATTTCCTAGAATTTATAAACTCAAATGCTCTGGATCAACTGGTCAACACCCCCACCAGACGTGACAACATATTGGACCTGGTCATCACCAACATGGGCAACCAGTGTTCCACACTGGATGTCAACCCCTTGCTGGTTAGATCTGACCATAAACTTATCACTCTGGATATCCACATTCCACCACCAGCCCGGTCAAAGAAACCACCGTGAAAAACTTTTCAAAAGCAAACTTCATGTTACTTAAGACTGAGGTGGGAAGTTTCAAAGCCCCCATGCTAAAGGATAATGCTATCCAAGCTGCAAAATCCTTTACTAATGCACTCTATAGGCACCTACAAGAATGCATCGATCATGCTATCACAAACAAAACCAAAACTCACTCCTCCAAGAAAAGGAAACCAGTGTGGTGGACCCCTGCCATAAAGAAGCTATACAATAGAAGGAGGAAACTAGTACAGAAAAGAGTAAAATCCCGAGAAGGGAAGACATCTCTGATCAGTATCAGCAAGAAACTATGTTCCCTCATAAAATCATCCAAGGCTGGCTTTGAAAGAAAAATTGCCATGGACTCCAAAGATAACCACAAGGCATTCTTTAGCTATGTCAAGAATCTTAAGTGGCAATTCTCAGATCTGTTCGGCGTTAGTGCAGAATGGCACAAAATACACTGAACTGACTGATATAGCCAACATCGTGTCATACAGGTTCAGTGCAAACTTCACCTCCCTCTCACCCCCAAAAGGGCCCATAACTATACCAGAAGAATGTAGTGCCCCTGAAATCACAGACACTCAGGTTAAAACAGCCCTCTCCAAAGCCAAAAATACAGCATTAGTGGGACCGGACGGTGTCCCAGGCTGCATCCTACATGAGCTCAAAGATGAACTAACCCCTCACCTAAACACACTGTTTAAACTCAGCCTCTCCACAGACTAAGTGCCCACAGAGTGGCGCACAGCAACGGTTATTCTGCTCCAGAAAGGTGGAGCCACACCGGACCCTGGGAACTATCACCTTATAAGTCTGACTAGCTTGGTCTGAAAAACTATGGAGTGCATCATCATAGATCTCATTATCAGAGACATTGGGAACCTCCAAACACTGGACCCTACCCAGTTTGGCTTTGTTAAGGGCAGATCATGTCTCCTAAACCTGGTGGACTTCGTTGAGACATTTACCAAGGCTATAGATGAGGGAAAGGTTGTCCACACAGCCTACCTAGACCTTGCAAAGGCCTTTGACACCATTCCCCACTCAGGTATTATAGACATGCTCACTAGCCTGAACATAAACCCCTATATCACAAGATGGGTTGCCAACTGGCTCATGGACAGAACCCAAATGGTAAGAGTTGCTGGAGCTAGGTCCAACTCTAAACTGGTTACAAGTGGCATCCCCCAGGGCTCAGTCCTAGGACCCCTCCTGTTCGGCATATACTTCTCAGAGGTACAGTTAATCACAGGAGTACTATGGCTGACCAAGTTTGCAGATGACTGCAAACTAGGGTCTATAACTGACTCTCCAGCTGACACAGACATCCTCAAAAAGAGTCTCACTGAAACAGATACCTGGCATCAAAACCATGGCCTCAAGCTAAATGCCAAAAAGAGCATAGTCATCCCCTTTGGAAAAAACAAAGTACCCACAAACTACCACATAGGTGGTAGTCCCCTAAATACAGAAGATGTAATAAGGGATCTGGGAACCCAAGTAGATAGTAACCTCTCCTTTGATAATCACATTGCCAAAGTGGTTAGAAAATCCTTCTATGTGTCCCATCTAATCACAAAAGGGTTTGCATCCAGATCGAAAGAGGTCATTGGGCCCTTCTACGCATCACTCATCAGACACATCATAGAGTACAATGCCCCATTTGGGATGTACCTACAAGACACCTGCAACAACTGGAAAGACCACAGAAGTACCTCACCAAGAAGATCACTGGCCTCAAGCAAATGCCCTATGCAGCTCGACTGAAGAAGCTTCAGCTGTACTCGGTTGCATACCGCCTACTCAGAGGTGATCTCTGCCTGACATACAAGGCCATGTCCAACCCAGAATTGATGGACATGCTCCACCTAAAGAAAATCATATCCCCTCGAGCCACACACTCCAGGGATCTAAACCTCACCACAACAATAAATTGGACGTGCTGGAGGGATAGATTCCTGTCCCAGAGTCTTCCCATGCTCTGGAACAAGATTCCAATCTACATTAGGTAGAGCTCCATGCTAACCCTCTTCAAGAGAAACCTTGATGAGTGGATGGGAAACAGAAAGTTTACCCCAGGCATCACTTCAATGGCTCTGCTGGACAGAGGCACAGGGAACTAATCTAAGGGGCTGGCAAAAGCCAACACATTCTGGTTAGGCTTATAAATGCTTTCGGGCAGATAGCCTAGTACCTACCTATGACCCTATGAACCTATGAACCTGTAGCCTTGCCATTTCTTTATACTGTTATATAACTGGGAAAAGCCCTGGGGAAATAACAACATACTATCTCTTTAATTCTACCTCACTGACTAGGCAACTGTGATTGTGCATGCCAAATCAGAAAATGACATGTATTATCCAGATTGTGAATCAATATTTCATACAGAATTATGTCAAGTGCACTGTTCAAGAGTTGAGAAACAATAGATGGTATGTTGAAAAAAAGTTGTTAAATGTTAAACAATAATGCCATCAGAGTTTGTTGAAAGCAATTCCTATTAAACAAAACTAACCATTTTATAAACTACTCGGTATCTAAGACAGTGGTAGTGTAAGGTAATTATGTTGTTCAGTAATGTTTATTGTGAATTGGTCATGTCATACTGTTTTTATTGAAGTTGTCATGTTACAAAAGTAATGTAAGCAATAGGGGATATTTAGAAAGAAAAATAATATAAAGTTGCTGTAGTATATAGTTTGGCAAAGATAGGACAGAGTTGTCATATATGCATAACACAGTGAGGATGTGTCAGGAATACTGCTACATAATGATTCCTAAAAGCTGCAAAAATTTCAGTCACTATTCAAGTGAATTGATCATGTTATGCTTGATCATGTGACCAGGTAGTATAGCCAGCACTCTACAAATTCAAATGTGTGTCAAAGTGCCTCATAGTTATGACAGGCACAACTGTAAGCCTATAGAATGGCTGGAGATCAAAGTGCCAATCAGTTTATTATATAAATGAGAAGTAAGCAGAAAAGGTGTGGGTGGGAGAAGAAGGGTATATTTTTTGTGGGACTGATGTGATACACGCTTTGATAAGAACTGTAAAGGGGAAGATATTAGGTGGAAGGTGAAGGGAAGGAGAGACAGTCCAGGAGTGGCTCCAGAGGGGAAAGCTCCACAAAACTTTTACATACGGTGTTATATAGTTGTTCAATGCGTTATTTTACAAACTCCACGTAAGTTTGCATACAGTGTTACATATTAGTTATTGACATTTTTCACAATATAGTACAAACAGTGTTACATATTAATTATAGACAAATATATATATAATATAGTTCTCAATTTTTTTCTTTGATGAGTAATGGTAACAATACTACACTTGTCTCCTCATTTACGGAATCTGGTCTGCCTCCTCTTGATGGAAATAATTTTTTCTCAATCTCCTGAGTTGCTGTAAAAAAATAGACAAATGCAATAACATACTTGGCATATCCATGACAGCAGGAGGGCATTTACAGCTTTAAATGCAGCAATGTATCAAAAACAACCAGCTTATTTCTAATATTGGGTCTCCGCACCTCTCTCTCTCTCTCTCTCTGTCTCTCCAAATTCTTCTTTTCATTGGCATACATGATCATGTAGCACCTCCTCAAGTCACTCTACTTATGCAGGCACTGTTAGCCACAATGGGTGATGCCAGTGGCATTTCTCACTCCATGACAAGCCCCTGCTATGCATTATCTTTATATAAGGGACCTTCATGAACTACCTATGTTTCATGTGCAATTATTATACAAAGATTTAACACTTCCTAAACCAGGTAGGAACCTTCCGAGAGTCTAATCCTGCTTAGATCATGCCTGGTCATGAGGTCAAGACCAAAACTGAAAATGAGAGCTGGGGAGCATGGCTGCACATCACAGAGACTACATGACATACACAGATGGGCAGGACAATAGCACTGTGTCTATGTATGGTATTAAGTCAGTAACACAGGGAAGGGTGATATTAGTGTAGGCAGTCTTCACAGCCATGCATACCCTATGTGAACCATGACAACTGGATAACATGATGACTGCTGTCATTAGTATAATAATTAGTATGATACACTCTGATATTACTATAGACAAGATCCCCATGTGCATACATACATGACTCAAAGTTCATGCATGAGCAAGACCAGGCCCAGTAATGCAGTGTAGGGGTAATAACACATTGCATTACTGGTGTGATTCACAGATGATTGCACTAAATCACTTCACTAGCATAATAGCTGCACTATGAGTTTTATTTTAGTGCAATAATAACTGTAGTAGCCATTTTGTGGGACACAACATTGTAGTAAGCCACACACAGACTCTCAAAGAAAGTGAATATATGAGTACAGAGCTATATAGGGAATCTAACAGCAAACAAAATTGTTGCTAGTAAACTCAAAGGCATGGTTGCCACTGACTGTGTCACATAGTAGTACACTATTTGTGGTAACTAACAGTGTATTGGCCATGGCAGGGTCTGACAAGCTGGGGGCAGGTTTTCAAACTAGTAGGGCGGATGACTGGGCAGGACAGAGCATAGACCTCTGTTTAGATTCATCCAGGCAGAAACAGGAAACAGGCAAAGAGAGTACACTCCTGTGGGATGTGTTCACACAGCCCAGACACAGGGAACTGAAAGCACAGATTGCAGTCCTTTTTTGTAAAAACATTTTATTGAAGGAAAATACTTTTTCACAATTGTACACAAAAAAGATATCATTTACATCAAAGTAATATAGATTTAGATGGAATTTTTGACAGTATGAAAAAACAAAAGAGGGATATAACCCTAAAATCAAAACAGCCCCACCCCCACATTGAGTTATACCCCCTCAAACTATATACAAAAACTGTTATAAAGCCAAAGTGAACTTCTCACATAAGAGTTTTTTTTCTTTTAATCAAGTAATAAATAAAGTTAACATTGGTTTTAAAATGTATATATTTTTTCTGAAAATGAAAGCAGAGAATATAAATAGAGTTTGTAATATTTAAAGGAAGCAATATGAATATTAATGAACCATAATTAGGATTGATGCAATATAATTTGATTTTTATTTATGCATTACTGGGAAAGTATTTTTAGTAGAGTAATAAATGTTCTTCACTCAGTCCTTTAAACTTCAGTTGATAAAGCTTGGATGAACGTTTAGCAACATTTAAGTGTCAAATTGCTGATTTTGTGAAATCAGACCAGTATAAAAAATTACTATTCTACCCACTTTTTGCACTAGGATATATAGTTTTAGAAGAGATGCCAGAACAATTATTATATCCAAATTGTCTTCTTGATTCTTAGGAGAAGGTATATAGGGTATGTTTTCAATCCATTAACTTAATAGATGGAATTGCAGTTTCTATTCCTGAAAAAAAAAAAAAAAAACTTGCCACAACTTCTGAGGGTGCTGGCATAACCAAAATGAATGCATTATATCAGGATTTATTACTGCACATGCTTTACAATAAAAATATTTTTGGGGGAAAACAGTGCTTTGTTTGCTTTGTTTAAGTATGCATTACTTATAATAAATCAAGTAAAATAAAGTTTCTTTAATGGAATTAATTTTATTCTATTTGTTATAGAAGTTTTAAATACTGGTATTATTGAGAGTTTCATCACATTTTCCCAGAGTGATGTATACAGATGCTTATCATTAAATTTTCTTCGAATTATTAATTTATAATCGTGTGCTAATGATTTGATTTGTGTTAGTGTATCTAAAAATTTTGCAGGAACTTAATTCTGGAAATAACTTCATTGTTAATTTTATATTTAAAGTTAATCCAATAAGTAATTTGAGATATAATCCACAAATATCCTTTGGGTAATTTTATAATCTTGTGCTAATTTTAGTATATCTATTTTTGATTCTGCTGAGCTAGATCCAATTGATATAAAACCCCAAATTGTTTTCTGTTTAATCAATGGGAAATAAGTCTAGTGGAGAATTGTAAATTTAATATTTGGGCTTTGACTTATAATTCTTCAACCATGTTTAGGTAATTTGTAAGTTTCTGAAAGTATTTCAATGTATCTTTAAAGAAAAGGTGTATTTCAAATTAGTCTTTATTGTTTATAGATGGGATAGATTTAATGTTATATCACTATATTATTATTTATACCAGATCATTGCCCTTGCAAGGTTGCTTGTTTATTTTTTTAACGTTAAGCTTAACAGTAAACCAGATTATCTGTGCTCTGATAATTAAGTAATAAAGATAAAAATCTGGAAGGTTAAAGACTCCTTGCAATTTTTGGTACTGTTAATTTACTATACTTCATTCATGTTGATTTAGGGTACCAGATAAAATTTAGCAGGCTTGATTCTATTTTAGTTTTAAAAGATTTAGGTAAAGAGATGTTTAAGGACTCAAAATAAAAAAAGAATTTTAGGAAGTATATTCATTTTTAACAATTGTCATTTTATATAAAAAATAAAATTTCATATTAGTCCATATATATATATATATATATATATATATATATATATATATATATATATATATATATATATAATTTTGAATAGAAGACCATCCTTTGTCGATATTGATGTGCCTACTTAAGGATGACTCATAATAGTATGATATACCCAAGTAATGTAAAAAGTCAAACCAACACCACCACAAACTATAGAAAAACAAAAAATGCATAACAAAGCACTTCAAAACTCAAGAATCTTCAGCTATTCAGCCCTTTAATAGAAAAACAAAACACAGTGCCACACTGAGGAAATTAAGTAAAGCGCTTTTTGTCTGGTGCAAAACTTCTGCAGACAAAAAAACAGCAGGCACAAAAACAGGTTTATATCCTCACAAGAACACTCCTCCCTCCATCCCTTAATTAAACAATTAACCAATATAACACAAAGGCAATTAATCATTTACATGAATTGCAACTTAAAAGACTAAAATACAATTCATTTAGTTCTTGCTTATACTAAAAGCAACAGGCACATCTATAATCATAAATAACAACTGTAACATTTAAAATATAAAATAGAAACAACTACAAAAGTAGAACATCATACTAAATACTTTAAAAATAATAATGAATGAGAAATTAAACATTGTTGTTGTTAAATACTCTGCCCCACAATGTTTAATGCACTTAGAATTCAAAACTTATGTTGTTCAGTCCTTTCATTGCTGTAAACCTTACTACCTTAGAGGGATGGTACACCTATATATAAGGGGCGGGTCACAGAGAGGGTCACGGTGAGCAGCCTGTCGGGCGCTAGGATCCACCACATAACACAAGCACTCAGGTCACTCCAAGGCAAGTACAAATATGACTCAGTCATTGTCCATGCTGGTGTGAATGACCTGAGACGTACCTCCCTGGACTACATGAAAAGATACATAAAGGAGCTCTCTGAGCATGTAGCCCAGGCCGGTATGACCCTGACCTTGAGTAGCATCTTACCCTCACCAAGAATGATGCCACAAAATGAAGACAAGATGATCAATTTCAACAATTGGCTTAAGTACTGGTGTCATTCAAAGGGGATCCAATGCCTGTCAGCTTGGGATGATATGCTCGACAAGCCACGATGCTTCGCTAGGGACGGCTTGCACCTGTCACTTTCGGATATTGGCAAAGGCTCTTGCTACCCCCATAGTGCCTTTTTTAGGCAAGGTTCAAAAGACAAACCCACCTCCATAGGTATCACAAGGGATAAGAAACTAAGAGTAATGCGACTCAACGCCAGAAGTCTAAACCTCAAGATGCACGCACTCAAAACTCTCCTTAGCATGGAGAACATCGATATCTGTGCAGTAACAGAAACCTGGTTCAGGGCTCCTGAGAGCACCCCAGCACTACCAGGTTATACCTCATACCATGCTTTTTGGCCCCAAAACTTGGACTGAACCACAAAAGGAGGGGGAGTATCAATATTCATCAAAGATACCCACACCTCCAGGTTGGTGGCAAAGCACGAAGCATCAGAGACTATCCATGTGCAACTAACAGTGGGTAAAACTGCCTTCCAGTTTATAGCCTGCTACAGACCACCCTCCCAAACCCAGGAACCCCACTCGGCCTTCCTGAGAACACTGGAAAATATGAAGGTCTCCCCGAACACCATTATATTGGGCGACTTCAACTACCCAAACATAGATTGGGAGCATTACTCTAGCTCCAACACCCTAGCCCAAAGGTTCCTAGAATTTATAAACTCAAATGCTATGGAACAACTTGTTACCACTCCCACAAGAGGGGAAAACATACTCGACCTGATCATCACCAACATGGGGACTCTATGCTCCAGACCAGAAGTGTATCCCTCACTGGTAAGATCAGACCATAAACTAATCTCACTGGATATTCACATCCCGACCCCACCCCCTGCCCAGAAAACCACAGTGAAAAACTTCTCTAAAGCAAATTTTACACTCCTCAAAACTGAGGTGGAATCCTTCAAAGCCCCCGGGCCTGTGGAAAATATGGCCCAGACCGAAGAATCCTTTATAAACGCATTATATGAACACCTTCAGGAATGCATGGATAATGCAATCCCAAATAAAACCAAGACCCAATCCTCCAAAGGCAGATGTCCTGTCTGGTGGACCCCAGCCATAAACAAACTATACAATAGAAGGAGGAAGCTACTAAATGATAGAGCAAAATCCCAAAAAGGGAAGGCATCACTGATCAGTATTAGCAAAAAACTACGGGCACACATAAAATTGTCTAAGGCCAGCTTCGAGAGAAAAATTGCACAGGACACAAAGGATAATCACAAGGCTTTCTTTTGTTATGTTAGGAACCTGGGTGGTAATTCCCAGATATGCTCAGAATTAGTCCAAAATGACAAAAAATACACCGAACCCACAGACATTGCCAACATCCTAGCTGACAGGTTCAGCGCAAACTTCTCCCCCCCTCCCCACCAAAAGGGCAAATATCTATCCCAGCAGCGTGCTGCCCCCCTAACATCTCAGATGCTCAGGTAAGAGCCGCCCTCTCCAAAGCAAAAAACACAGCATCAATGGGACCAGATGGTGTCCTGGGCTGCATCCTACATGAACTCCAAGAAGAGCTAAACCCAAACATAAAACTACTGTTCAATCTCAGCCTTACTACAGGATATGTGCCCAAAGAGTGGCGTACAGCAACTGTGGTCCCTCTCCATAAAGGTGGTGCCTCAACGGATCCTGGAAACTATTGCCCCATAAGCCTGACTAGCTTGATCTGCAAAGCTATGGAAAGGATCATCATGGACCTCATAAATAAAGATATTGGGGACCTACAAACACTGGATCCTACCCAGTTCGGCTTTGTTAAGGGCAGATCCTGCCTCTTAAACCTGGTTGATTTCTCTGAAACAGTCACCAAGGCCATTGACGAGGGGAAGGTGGTCTACACAGCCTACCTGGACCTCGCAAAAGCCTTCGATACAATACCCCACTCAGGCATTATAGATAAGCTCACCAGCTTAAATATAAACCCTTATGTCACTAGATGGATTGCAAACTGGCTCAAGGACAGAACCCACATGGTTAGAATTGCTGGAGCCATGTCAGACTCCAAACCAGTTACAAGTGGTGTCCCACAAGGCTCAGTCCTGGGACCTCTCTTGTTCAGTATATATTTCTCGGAGGTACAGTCCAACACGGAATAACTGTGGCTGACCAAGTTCGCAGATGACTGCAAACTGGGCACCATAATCGACTCTCCAGCCGACACTAGCATCCTCCAAAAGGGCCTCATAGAAAGAGACAACTGGTGCCAGAGCCATGGCATCAAGCTAAATGCCAAAAAGTGTATAGTCATCCCCTTTGGCAAAAACAAAGTGCCCACAAATTACCACATAGGTGGTAATCCATTAAGTACAGAATAAGTAATTAGGGACCCGGGGACCCAAGTTGATAGCAATCTCTCATTTGACAACCACATGGCCAAAGTGGTTAGAAAAACATTTTATATAGCCCGCCTAATCATGAAGGGATTCACATCTAGATCAGGGGAGGTCATCGTGCCTCTTTACTCATCCCTCATCAGGCCCATAATTGAGTACAATGCCCCATTTTGGGATGTACCTTACCAGACACCTGCAGCAACTGGAAAGACCCCAAAAGTACCTCACCAAGAGGATCAAAGGGCTCAAACAGATGCCATATGCTGCCCAGTTAAAGAAACTCCAGCTCTACTCAGTGGCATACCGCCTGTTCAGAGGCAATCTGTGCCTGACGTATAAAGCCACGTCCAACCTGGAATTAATGGACATGCTGCACCTCAGAAAATCCAAATCCCATTGAGCTACGCGCTCGAGAGACTTGAACCTCAGCACTGAAATAAATAGGACATGCTGGAGGGACAGATTCATAACCCAGAGGCTCCCTTCACTCTGGAATAAAATCCCAGTCCAGGTTAGGCAGAGTCCCTCATTGACTCTCTTCAAGAGGAATCTTGATGAGTGGATGGGAGATCGTAGGTTTACCCCGGGTATCACTTCTGTGTCACTGTTAGACAGAGGCACATTATACTAACCTCGAAAAAGGGCATAGCAAAATAAATTTAAAATAGGTGGCGAAAGCCAAACACATTCTGGCTAGGCTTATAAATGCCCTAGGGCAGATAGCCTAGTATGAACCTATGAACCTATGAACCTAAAGGTGGTGAATTACACTTAATGAATAATGACAATAATTAAGAGTTAGACACTTATTTTACTTCAGAAAAGGTGTATTATTTCATATGCTCTGATTCTCTCAATGTTTCAACTTAATGGCACTAATATTTTAAAGATGTCCCTGATTGTCCCTGACTTTTTCTTGACTTTTCCCTGAGTCTGTTCAAATATGTACCTGATTGGGTGAGAGGTCTGGCAGAGGCAGAAACACAGAGGCATTTTAGCCTTTCTGCTGTTACACACTGTGCAAATAGCTTTGGAAGGAGTTTCGGAAGCATACCCTTATGTAGGAAGGCAACACTGAAATACAAATAGATGTAGCCATGTACTGGTAGCAACCAATTGTAAGAATGCCATTGCTCTATTGCTGAAAAGACCTGTGTGGTACACAGACAAAAAATAACAGGCTATTCTCTAGCTATCATGTGGATAGGTAAACAGTTGGGAATTATGCAGACATACTACTTGCCTTGATAAACTAACATGTATACAGCAACCCTGTAAGTCCAGGAAGATAAAATCCACACAATACTACTTACGTTCTCTGTACTTCTGCAACCCTACCCAAATGTAGAATATACCTGTGTGCACAGGGTCTACCAAGGATGTAATTAAGCATACTCACAGTACTGAAATGTGTCCAGTTTTTCCGAGCAGCTTGTGGTAATGTCAACACTAAAAAAGCACAAACTGTTTAGAATTGAGTAAATGAATATTCACAGTATAGCACTTCACAAACAATTCTTGTGCCAAAGTAATACATCTCTATAACTAGCTTTGTATGGCAGTTAATTGTAACAGTTGAAAATAAAGTACATCTTTCCATGTATCTTAGACTAGCATTTTGAGGGGTGAGTACATTTCTACACTGACAAGTGGGTACTGGAAGCAGCAACATTAGGTCTGAGTACAAAATGTAAATCTCTGGCTACACCTCTGGCTTCTGATATAAGAACTATACCAACCTTCTGTCGTATTTACTGGCATGTAGTAGATGTTATTGAAGAATAGTCTACATAATGTGAAACATTCATATGTGGCAGCAGTACTTCTTTCTGCACAGATGTTCTGCTTAACTACTGCTTTGGACAATACTGTGTGTACCTGTGGGCAGTGGGACATACCTGTGAAATGTGTAGCTCAGCATTAAATGTCAAAGATCTGATCCATGTTATCTGTGTTCTGTACAGTAGTGTGGCCAATGGCTGTTGGGGGGATTAGCGCTGACATTATATAAACATGGGTGTGACAGAACAACACATGCATGATAGTCATATTAAAGTGCAGCTTAGCATTGGCAACTGCTGTAGCAGTCTAGTATGCTTATCTAGCATCTGTTGCCATATTTACCCCCCTAATGTTAGTCTGTGGTCATATGTGACACCTGTTTGTGTTGCAGCAAGGCCCAACAGTTCAGCTCTGAGGTCCAGGGACTTACAACAGTGGGGACCATGTGTGTGTATGCCACACACATATGGAGAAATATATATGTGTCATATATATTCACATCTGTATATGTGTATAGAGCAGGGGACATATTGCAACTGTTTGCAAAGGGGGGGATATATATGTTGGTGAAGGTTAGTATGCGCATATTTGTATCTAGGTTTTAGTGTGTGACAAACAAGACAGCATACAGTGCTGGTATATCACATGTGGTGGTAAACACTGTGGGTGGTTTGTTCCATTTGCAAAGTTGAAGCCAGTAAAGCCTGCTAAAGCTACCTGGGCTGTGAACACCATTAATGCATTTATACCGAGACTGTGCGATTTTATTACATTACTGTACACCTTACATCCTTTGTATAATTGATATTCTCACTATGGAAGGTGAAATGTATATGTGCCTACATATATATGTATATATAGACAAATGGATGTGTATATGTATATATACACACACATATATATATATATATATATATATATATATATATATATATATATATATATATATATATATACTCATACACACCTACATCTACTTGTTGCAATAGATTCTCTGTACTGTTGACAAACTGTGATGGTCAATATGTTTGTGAATATGTCAAAGATATGCATCTATGGGATAGCTTAGTGGGAAACTGTTTGTTATGGTATTATGGGTCCTTGCTTTGATCCTAGCAAAAGCTGTGTATTCTGTTGTTAGGCAGAACAAGTGTTATTGCATACAGTGTGATTAAGTCCCTTGGTTTTAACTAGGGTGTGTCATTGGAGGCTAAAGCACTACATCTATGATTATTGACTGGTACCAATGTTGAATGCAAATCCTGTGTATACTGTAGTACTAATTGAAGCTCTGGGCCTGTACAGCAAAGTATGGTGTATGTCCACATTGCTTGCATCCACTGTTTTGTGTGGTCCCTGTATTCATCACAGATTACATTTCTCAAGATTAAGGTTGTGTAAGTACTGACACACAGTACTGTATAGTACACACTGAAAGCTTATCTGGGTTGTCATACCTTTGTGTCATGTAATTATGTCTGATGTGTGTGTGGGTATGTCTGTAACATGTCCTTTGACATATGTGTGGTAATACATATAACTGCGTATCTAGCAACATTCATAGTGTACTACAGCAGTTTGTGACCTATATTCCCAATTGTGCACATATTTTGGACACGGGTTTGCCATTAACAAGTTGTGTGGTATAATAGTAATACATTTACTGGACCTTGCACTCATTGTGATGGATGATATATTTCTTTACACATCAGCTTGATGTATATCTACTGTGGCTAGGTGGTGCATCGTGTTGCATACAGTGTGCCCGGTACTCTTGTATAATCTTATATAGTGATTTTATTTTGTTGCTGTGCAGAACATGGTTCATTAGATAGAAAATGAGCAAGGCACTTTCAAGCAGTTGAGGGGTGAATAGTGATAAGTGGCAGTTACAGTGTTTCACTCTCGGTTAACTTATAGGTTGCTATATATGGCAGTTCAGTGATATCTGTACTGTATAATGTTAAATGTGCCATATGACCTGCTCAGACATATTTTTGTATTTATGTCTTCCAGGGATCATGGCCCACCTCAGGAACCCGAGTTACAGTAGTGCTGAAGATGATATCATTACTAGCAGTATGATTCAGCACTACTGTCTCATGTTCTCATGAACCAGCAAGAGCGTACTGCAATGTGGCAAGATGCTGTCCGCAGGGTCAATGAGGTAGGCCTACATAACCAGACATATGAGCAGGTACGCCACCACTGCAGTGATCTTCTCAGTCATGTCATCACCATGCCAATGATGTGCATAAACAACAGCTTGCAACAGGAGGTGGTGTTAATATCCACCCACCCCCTCACCAGAGTGGAGGAGCTGCTCATGAGCCTGGTGGCACCTGCCCAACAACAACAGCAGCAGACATACATCATGATGGAGGTTGGAGCCACCCAGCAAGCACACATGGAGCATGCAGGTAACATGGCATAACTGTAGACTACTATTATCTATATTGGTAGATCATGCAAATGTGAGATGTGGAGTGTGTCATTCAAAGATGTGGAGCCTGTTGTTGTGCAATACTGATAATTTGGAACATATTCTGTAGCCCTGTGAATGTAAACTGTTGTTGTACTGTAAGACTGCAAACACACAGTAGCAATGCCACAGTTGTGGCCACTGACAAACTGTCTTATCTCTATGTAGGTCCCTCTGGGGTGACATCAAGGCAGCGGAAAGATGCTGGTGAGTGTGTTCTACATTTATTATTGTAAATAAAAAGTGCATGTCATAGTTAAGGTGTTGGCCATGTAGACATATAACACACCTACCCATAATACATGCTGTGCATGTTTGGAGTAAGAGCACGCACATCTCACTAATGTGATTAGCTGCCTCAAACACATGCAATACCCAGACCATCTCAAACAAATGTGGCTAGACTGTAGTGACCATTGGTTAGGCACAGTTGATACTCAACATGCACATAACATACACATCTATGTCATACACAGAACATCTTAACATGCTACACATAAAGGATTCCCAAACCCTCTGTAAAGACACACTCCAGTATCCAAAATCTCATCCACACATTACACATAATATACCTGAGGGGTAGATGTCTATCCTGGGGCATTTAAACACTCTGCAACACACTGCACATGTATGTCAGGGAATGCTCCTTATTGGCCTCCTTACAAACTCACATAACAACTAGTTGTGAAATGGTGAATTTAGCCAAGGTAGTACAGTTCCAGCACAGCATGATTAGTGCTGGTTTGTGAAACATTTGTAGCCTTGAGTGACCACTTGATGCTTTATGATGATGGCCTATGGAACTATACCCCATCCAGTTATTGTAACCACAGTACTAGACATAGCTATCATTGCTACACACCATAATGATGCATGTGTGCACACATATGCACCTCTAAACAGTATGCATACCAATCACCATTTGCACAACTGACACGTATATGTCTTGTAATGTTATTGAGTGGCTAGGTAATATGACACATATTTTGTATGTGTAGTGTTTAAATATGCAGTTGTCTTTTAGCATGCCATGTCATGTATGAGACTGGTATGTCCACAATATGATCTACACTCACCATAAGTACCGTACATTGGGTATGTGGCTGAATGGTATTCCATCAATTATCCATGCACCACTGATGATGTTGTGTGAATACTCATCATGCATGTGCTAAAAATGTGTCCACAATTATTTGCTAAAGATGCAGAGGCTGTAATCAGCATTGGATACCTATCTGACACACAGATACACATCCAGCAATAGTATGTACACCTGTGAGTTATGGTGCACAGTACATCACAGGGTTATGAATACCTGCACAGCAATGTTGTGTCCATGTATGCATTGTGTTCCAGGGGGAGGGCCATCACCTAATAACAAAACACATGCATCAAAGCCATGTATACTGTTAGTAACAAGGACTGACCGCACTTGCACTGCATGCTGTTGAGCAACACATGTCCTGCATGCTGTCATGTGTGATATGACTGTTTTGCTTGTGATACTGTACCCCACCATCACCCGCTATTGTGTATGTTCTGTGATTGCTGGTGTTGTGTGTGTCTGCTTTCTGGAAGAGTGTATTTTTGTGTGTGTGCATGTGCGCATGTGTGCATGTGTGCATGTGCACATGTGTGTATGTGTGCATGTGGTCTGAAGTCATGTTCAGTTCTTAAAGTGTGTTTCCTGTTTTCCTCTCACAGGTGGCGAGGTGGGGCTGGTTCAGTACAGCAGGGAACCTGATGTCACTGAGACAGACAGTGATGATGAGGATAGGTGTGTTGAGACACAGACAGATTTGTCAGGGTCTGTTGTTGGGCCACCAATTGACAGTACACAAGTCTCCACCCCATCCATGCACACAGTCATACTGCCTGTACATCCATCATCACCATTGCCCTTAGCTGAGGGACAGTGTACGGTTGGCACTGGCTAGGACAGTGTGGTATCTAATGGCACATGTATCAGGACACAGCAGCCATAGCCAGATGTCTGGAATGGTACCACATCGGCAGATGCCCAGGGGTTCTCGACAGAGCACTGCTGGTCATCATGCCTCTGGCAGATGTGCCACACCTCTTTCTACCACATGCATTTTCCAGGCTGTCATGGAGATACAGACACGAATGGAGTGGTACACCAGACAGGGTCTAAAGGCACAGAGGGCTCATTACACCTCTGTAAATTATAGTATCTGTGACCTAGCAGGTGCCATATGTAACTACACTGAGGTCATTGATACACGTTGGGGTGAGACATTGGATGTCCTCCACAATATCATGTCCATGTGTCAGGACAGTGCAGGATGATTGAGACATCGACTTGGACATATGCAAGCAACATCACCAGCTGGAGGTCGCCGTGGATGTCCAGCAAGTCACAGCTGCTCCTGTAGTGCCAGTACCAGCCCCAACAATATTGGGGGGGTTGTCCATAGACCGTCCTAGCAGACCACGTGCACGTGGCTCTGGCCAGTCCCAGCAGGGAACTGGATCCAGTGGACATATGACAACCTCTTTGGATAGTACCCAATCTGGATTAGTACCTGATACTGTCTGGAGCACCCCTGCCAGGTACAGTTTCCGTATCCATGGCCAGAGATGGTGACCTGTAAAGCCTGTCAGGTACAGTCTGTAGCGGTCTCACAAATCCCTGTATATGGCAGCCACATGGTGGAACTGTGTACATGCAGACACACACACATAAACCAGAAACCTAAGCAAACACATACCCGCACACATGGCATCAACATTGGCCCATAACAGTACTCATGGTCCTCACACACACACATGTTGATTGTATGGCTCAGTGTAGGCCTCTGGCAAACCAACAACACACCCTGTGCATATGATGAAACCTGTGCCACCTCCTGTCATCTGTAACACTGGTGCAGGAACAGGCTAACATGCTGCTGATGCACAGGGTGACTTTAATAAAGTATAGCAATGGTTGGATGTGTGGCATGTTGTCAGCAGTAAAGTGTAATTATATCTTTGAAGGTGTAGCTGAGCAGGCATGATGCATTAAAGGGGTAATTAGCAATGTTGTATTGTTTTCACCAGTGTTTATTCCAATGTTTTTTTTTGTTTGCCCATGTGCCACTTGGCTGATGTGTGTAGTTGTGTCAGCATGCATTATACAGTGGACAGTAAGTGTGGGGTGTGTGCAACCCACGTTTGCAGGTGTCCATTTGTGAACATGGTAGAGATGCACTGCCTGCATGTACATGCATATTGGACACATGGACAGTGTGACATGCCCTGTATTGGCCAGTGTTAACACTCCATAGTTTCCATTGGTGGCCAGTATGCATTGTCCTACACACATTTTGGAACTTGTGTACGCATGTATGTGTATGACACGGGTTGACACTGTGCTGTGGGTGATGCTGTTGTTGCTATCTGTCATTGGTTTGCATTACTAAGGTTAACACTGTCCCAGCTGCATTATCCTTTAGTAATGCACACTTTTCACCTACAGGGTTGCATGGACTGTGCTATCACAAACACAAGAAATTCTCACTTTTACAGTAAAAGTGTATTAGTCTCATGGACCCCTGCCATAAACTAAAAATATAATAGAAGGTGTGAAGTTGTACCAAAAAAGAGTTACATACCAAGAAGGGATAACCTCTCTGGTCAGTATCATTGGGAAAATACAAGCCCTCATTAAACATACGAGGCAAGCTTCAAAATACAAAATGGCAAGGTTTCCAAAGACAACACTAAAGATTTCTTTAGTGTTGTTAATAATCCACAGGGGAAATCTCAGATTTGGTCACAGTTAATGTAAATGGTCACAAAGTACACTTATCTGACTGACATTACCAATTTCTTGTCAGACAGTTTGAATGCAGATTTCACCACCCTGTCATTACACAAGGGCCACATTTCCAAACCTGAAGAATGTAAAACCTGATGATTCACAGACACTCTAGTTAAAACATCTCTTTACCTAAGTCCAAACCACAGTGGCAATGGTACTGGACAGTGTCCCTGTCTGTCATACACAAGCTGACATATGAAGTCACCACTCAGCTAAACACTCTGTCCAGATGCAGCCTTTATACAGGTTACATACTTGTGGAATGACGCATGGTAATGGTGTTCACAGTCCACAAGGGTTGAGCTAAATCTTCTTCTTCTCCTTTTGGATGCTCCCATTAGGGGTCGCCAAAGTAGATCATCTGTTTCCATTTCTTCCTGCCTTCTGCATCTTGCTCTGTCACACCATCCACCTGCAAGTCCTCTCTCACCACAGCCATACACCTCATCTTAGGCATTCCTCTTTTCCTGTTACCTGGCGGCTTCATCCTTAGCATCTATTTCACAATATACTCTGCATCCCTCCTCAGCACATGTACAAACCAACATAATCCTACCTATCTGACTTGGTCTACTAACCTTCAAACCTGGGCTGACCCTCTAATATACTTATTCCTAATCCTGTCCACCCTCATCACAACCAGTGCAAATGTTAACATAAATTGATTAAGGGTAGAACTGCAACATATCCTGGAAACTCTCACCCTATAAGCCAGACAAATGTTATCAAGAAGGCTATGGAGCACAGCATTATGGAACTCATTAACAGAGACATTATGAATCTGCAAACACTGCACCATACCCACTTAGGTTCTCTAAAGTCCAGATCATGGCTCCAACACCTAGTAGACTTCAAGCCAGTTAACAAGGCTATGGGTGAGGGAGGGGAGGTCCACACAGCCAAGCTATAGCTCACCAGCAATTCATACCCATCCCACATTCTGGTTTTATACATAACCTCAACAGATTGACCATAAATGATTGTTAGATTATGGACTGACAACTGACGCACAGATGTAGGACACACAGTAACATTTGCAGCCTCTATGTACAATTCTATGCCAGTAACAAGTGGTATTCACCTGCACTCAGTCCTGGGACCACTCCTGTTTGGCATATAGTTTTCTTAGGTACAAGCAAACACAGTAGGGATATGTCTGCCCACGTTTGATGAAAATGCATACTGTGGGCTATACTTTATTCTCCAGATGACACACACACCCTCCAAAAGGGTATCATAGAGACAGATACCTGGTGTCAAACTCATGCTGTAAAGCTATAAGCCAAAGAAAGCATAGTTATCCATTTTTAGAAAACAAAGTATCCCCAGAGTACCACATAGGTAGTAGTCCCCAAAATGTGGAACAGGTACTAATGTATACATAGAACCATGTGTTTAGTCATCTTTCCTTTGATAATCACAATACCAAAGGCTTTTGGAAATACCTCTGTGGAGCACTTAAGCAATAAAGAATTTGATGTAGATTCACAGAGGTTGTTGCAAACCTATAATGGTTAGTAATTTTTGCCAGACTTTGCTTGCTTTGGAACAGGATTCAAATATACCTCAAGCATAAACCCTCACTCACACTCTTCAATAGAAACCGTGATGAGTGGATGTGAAACAAAAGATGTAGCCCAGGGATCACTGCAGTGGCTAAGCTTGTCATGAGCATACAGAAGTGACCTAAGATCTGGAAAGCGCCAGCATGATCGGGCAAAGATAACAGATGCTTTCATGGAGAAAGCAGAGTACCCAACTATGAAATACTTTAGGTCACATGTATGTATATGGCTTTGCCCAACAGCTACATTACATGTGTAATGCACATACAGTTGTCATTGTGATATGTCATACACTAAAAAAATCAAAACCCACTCTCCATTGACCAATGGTGTCACACACTCTCACACACCCACACAATCAGCAAGTGTGAGATTCAAACTCCTTCCTAACCACATTATGATACTACAGAAGTATGCAATTACACAACACGCTATACACATTACTGGAATTTCACCTTTCCACAGGTATATTTGTAGGATGGTGACATCATCAGACTTGACAAAGATGAGTATACCACTTTTAAGGGGTGTGAGTAGTCTCCAAAAAGGATGCTCCTCTCCAGGGAGACACACACACTCATACAGTTGGCAAATGCAGGAATCAAACCCCTACCTAATTACATTATGATACTACAACAGTACACATTTACACAACACACTATACACATTACTGGGGTTTCACTTTTCCACAGGTATATTTGTAGGATGGTGACATCATCAGACTTGACAAAGATGAGTATACCACTTTTAAGGGGTAGGAGTAGTCTCCAAAAAGGTTGATCTCTCCCTAGGGAGACAGACACACACACACACACACACACACACACACACACACACACACACACACACACACACACACACACACACACACAGTTGACAAGTGTGGGGTTCTTAATCCAAACTAAGTATGTCTTTACACTTCAGCAAGCAATATGGAGTTACAGGGTGCAATACAGACATTACTTGCTGACAGTTTGCCCAAATGTTTTTTTCACATTTGCTAACCTCAGCAGGCTTATCATACTAGGTGTATTATGAGTGTATTGCATGCATAGGTCATGACCATATCATATATGGGTTGATGCACCAATTGCTGGCACACACAGGGTCAAACCAGTGGCTAAACTCTGTCAACCCAATACTGGACAAGACAGTCAAGAGGAGTAGGGTCATACAACCACAACACCAACAGTCTCACATAGACCTACAATATAAGCACCAGCAAAACACAAACATAAATACACATTACCATACTCGTAGAATACAAATATTAATCTGAAAAATAGAGAGTGTCCTCCTAAGCAGACAAGCAAGCAACATGCACCTCCAAGCACACGCCAGAAATCACATAATACACCAAAGCAGTGTCCTCACAACAGGCCCTAAGGCAAAACAACATACCCAACACACTAGTAATAGGTGACTCCATAGTCAGGCACACAGATGTTCCACTCACTTGGTTGGATAAGGGGAAGGTAACTGTCAGTTGTCTGTCGGGTGCTGTGATCTGCCACATAACACAATCACTTATATCACTCCAGAACAGGTACATATATGACGTGTTCTTTGTACATGTCAGTGTTAATGATCTGAGACATACCTCCCAGGACAACATGACGAGATATATATTAGCTCTGTGATCATGTAGCCCAGGCTGGTATGACCCTGACCTTGAGTAGCATCTTACCTTCACCTACATTATACTGCAATATAACAGAAAGATGATAAACTTCAACAATTGGTTGAGCTTCTGGTGTCATTCAAAGGGGATCCAGTCTCTGTCTACCTGTGATGACATGATAGACAAGCCTCGTTGCTTTACTACAGATGGTTTGCACCTGTCACCCCTATGCTTCTGAATACTGTCCAAGGCTCTTGCTGTCCCCATATTACCTTTTTTAGCCAAGGCTCAAAGGTTCATAGGTTCATAGGTAGGTACTAGGCTATCGGCCCTGGGACATATACAAGCCCAGCCAAAAAGTTACCCAGTTTATTGCCACCCAAGAAATGTATTTTCCTGTGCCACTGTCGAGCAGAGACACAGAAGTGATCCCCAGGGTGAATTTCCTTTTTCCCATCCAATCGTCAAGATTTTTCTTGAAGAGTGCTAATGAGAAGCTTTGTTTGATATAGATAGGTAGTTTATTCTGGAGTATGGGAAGTCCCTGGGACAGGAATCTATCCCTCTGGCATGTTCTGTTTATTGTGGTGACAAGGTTTAGGTCCCTAGAGTGTGGAGCTCGGAGGGATTGGGATTTCTTTAAGTGGAGCATGTCCAACAGCTCTGGGTTTGACATAGCTTTGTATGTTAGGCAGAGATCATCTCTGAATAGGCGATATGCGACAGAGTAAAGCTGGAGTTTTTTGAGACGGTCTGTGTAGGGCATTTGTTTGAGGCTGGTAATCCTCTTTGTGAGGTATTTCTGTGGCCTTTCCAGTTGTTGTAGATGTCATGTGAGGTACATACCAAAAAGGGTGTTGCACTCTATAATGGATCTAATGAGTGATGAGTAGAGGGGAACAATGACCTCTTTTTTTCTGAATGAGAAACATTTTGTGATGAGGTGTGCCATGTAGAAGGATTTCCTGACTACTGTGGTGATGTGATTATCAAAGGAGAGACTACTGTCCACCTGTGTCTCAAGGTCTCTTATCACACTTTCGGTGTTAAGTATACTACCGCCTATGTTGCAGTTCATGGGTACAGAGTATTTACCAAAGGGGATGACAATGCACTTTTTGGCATTGAGCTTGAGGCCATGGCTTTTACACCAGGTATCTGTCTCAGTGAGGCCATTTTGAAGGATGTCCACATCGTTAGTAGTTTCAATTATGGCTCCTAGTTTGCAGTCATCTGCGAACTTCATTAACCAAAGACCTTCTGTGTTAGCCTGTACTTCAGGGAAGTAGATACCAAACAGGACAGGACCCAGGACTGAACCCTGTGGTACTCCACTTGTCACTGGTCTGAAGTCGGATTTGGAGTCTGCTACTTTCACAGTGTGGGTTATGTCAGTGAGCTAGTTGGCAGCCCATCTTGTGACATAGGGATTTATACCTAGTTTAGTGAGTTTATCTATAATTCCAGAGTGGGGGATGGTGTCAAAAGCCTTGGCAAGATCTAGATAGGCTGTGTGAACCACCTTACACTTGTCTACGGCTTTGGTGACTGCTTCAAAGAAGTCTATCAGATTTAGGAGACATGATCTGCCTTTTACAAACCCGAACTGGTTGGGTTCCAGAGTTTGGAGATTACCAATGTCTTTGTTTATAAGTTCCATGATGATATGTTCCATGGCCTTGCAGACCAGGCTCATCAGGCTAATGGGGCGCTAGTTCCTGGGGTCCGTGGTGGCTCCCCCCTTGTGGAGTGGGATAACCATCACTGTGCACCATTCAGCAGGTACAAAGCCTGAGGTGAGGCTATGATTGAAAAAGGTACTTAGGTGTGGTGCCAGCTCGTTCTGTAGTTCATGTAGAACGCAGCCTGGTATGTTGTCTGGTACCATGGATGCTGTGTTCCTGGCTTTGGAGAGTGTGTTTTTTTCCTGTGCAACCGTGATTATAGGAACTTTGCATTCTTCCAGTATAGAGATGGGCTCTTTCATGGGTGAGAGGGGGGTAAAGTTAGCAATGGACCTATCTGCCAGGATGTTGGCAATATCAGTTGGGTCTGTATTTTTAGCGCCATTGTGCTGTAACTCAGAGCAGATCTGAGTGTTGCCATTGACATTCTTGACATAGTTATAGAATGATTTGTGGTTGTCTTTAGAATCACTGGCGATTTTGTTTTCATAACTAGCTTTGGAGGATTTTATCAGGGATTGCAGCTTCTTACTGAGGCTGACCAGGGAGCTCCTCCACTCATGGGATTTTACTCTCTTTTGCAACAGTTTCTTCCTTCTGTTGTACAGTTTGTTTATGGCAAGGGACCACCAGATTGGCTTCCTTTTTTTGGATATAGCTTATCGGTTCTGTTTGGGATAGCACGATCCATGCACTCATGTAAGTGCTTATAAAGTGCAATTGTGTAGGATTCAGTAATTGTAACTGTATTGTCCATCTGCATGGGTGTCATGAAGTTCACCACTTCTGTCTTAAGAAGCATGAAGTTGGCTTTGGAGAAAATTTTTAACATGGTTTCCTTAATGGGGGGTGGGGACAGAATGTGGATATGTAGGGTAATTAGCTTATGGTTGGATTGGATCAATGAGGCGTTGACTTCAGGTGTGGAACACTGGTCACTCAGGACAAACAAAACCCCTTAACCAACACAAATAACCACAAAGTGAGCTAAATGCTACTCTTTGCCAGAAGTCTCAGCCTCCAAATGCACACACACAAGGCACTTCTCAGTATGGAGAATATTGATATCTGTGCTGATAGTTCAAGGCTTCAGAGAGCACACCAGCACTATCAGGATACTACTCATTCCATACCTTCCAGCATCAGAACCTGGATCATAGCACATAGGGTGTGGATGTATCCATATTCATCAAGGATACCTACACCTTTCTCTACATCCCCTTTACAGGATATGTACCCATAGAATGTTGCACAGCAATGTTCCTCCCACTCCACAGGGGTGGGGCCACAAAAGACCCTTGGGATTCACGCTCTATGAGCCTGACGAGTCTGATCTGCAAGGCAATGGAACCAATCATAATGGAAGTGAGCAATAAAGACATTGGGAACCTTCACACAGTTGAGCACACCCAGTTTGGGTTCGTCAAATGCAGATCACGCCTCCTGAACTGGGTGGATTTCTTTGAGACAGTTACCCAGGCTACAGATGATAGAGAGGAGCTCCACACAGCCTACCTATACCTCGCTAAGGCATTTGACACCATTCCCCAGTCAGGTATCATAGATGAACTCACCAACCTGGGCATAAATCCATACATCACAAGATGGACTGCAAACTGGCTCACAGAAAGATCCCACAAATTAAAAGTTGCTGGCTACATGTCAGACTCTAAACTGGTAACAACTGATGCCTCCCAGGGTTCAGTCCTGGGGCCCCTCCTGTTTGGTATAGACTTCTCAAACGTACATGTCAACACAGGAGGGTTGTGGTTGACTAAGTTGGCTGGGAACTGTAAAGTGTTTGCCATAATAGATTCCCCGGATGACACAAATATTCTCCAGAAGGGACTCTATGAGACAGATGTGTGGTGTCAGAATCATGGCCTCAGTGTGAAAGACTGCATAGTAATCCCCTTTGGGGAAAATAAAATACTCACAAACTACCACATAGGTGTTACCCCCTAAAACCCGACAAGATAATAAGGGATCTGGGTACACAAGTAGATGGTCATCTTTCCTTTGACAATCATGTTGCCAAAGTGATTAGGAAATCCTATGTGGCCCACCTAATCAACAAATGGTTTGCATCAGGATCAAAAGAGGTAGTGGTGGCCCTCTACTCTTAAGTCATCAGACCCATCATTGAGTACAATGCACCATTTTGGATGTACTTGACTAAGCATATCCAGCAGCTGGAGAGACCACAGAGGTACCTCACCAAGAGGATAACTGGCCTCAAACAGTTGTGTTATGCAACACAGCTGGTAAAACTAAATTTGTTCTCCGTTGCGTACCGCCTACTCAGAGGCAACCTCTGGCTAACATACAGAGCCATGTCCAACATATAACTGTTGAACATGCTCCATCTAAGGATAACAAAATTGAGTCACACTACACACTCCAGGGATATGAACCTCATCACAACAATGAATACAACATGCTGGTGGGATAGAGTACCATCCCAGACACTTGCTTTACTGTGGAACAGAATCCCAATGTACATCAGACAGAGCCCCTCACTGACACTCTTCAATAGGAACCTTGATGAGTGGATGGGAAACATACAATTCATGCCAGGCATCACATCAGCAGCCCCACTAGAAAGGGGCTTAGGGTACTAACTATTAGAACTAGGGCTTAGGAGACTAACCAATGGGGAGGTGAAAGCTGCACAACTTGCCTAGGCTAATATATGCCTTTGTGAAGATAGTCTACTACATACCTATGAACCTATGTGACAGGTACATGTCTACAGATAGTAGATGTGTACTTCATTGTACAGTCAGGTTGTACAGCAGGCACATGCACCACAGACACTGTAATGCTTACAGATACTGGTGGCTATTATGTACAGTGGTTGAGATGTGCACCTCATGTCTTTTGTGCCATTGGGATGTGTGCTGGGTGGGACAGTCTTGGATGGCTCCCTGTCATGGTCACCTTCTTACACACATCTCTGCCCATCCATCTTTGGCTTATTATACTGTGTTCCCCCTACATATATATAGGTACATAGGTAGGTAATAGGCTATCTGCCTGAAGGCATATATTAGTATGGCCAGAGTGTGCAGCTATCACCACACATGGGTTTAGTTCCCTATGCCTCTGTGTAGTAGAGCTGATGAAGTGATCCATGGTGTGACAGTTCAGTTTCACATATACTCATCAAGGCTCCTCTGGAAGAGTGTCAGTGAGGGACTCAGCTTAATGTAAGTTGAGAGCCTGTTCTAAAGCAAGGGAAGTCTGTGTGTTAGTAATGTATCCCTCCAACATGCTCTATTTATTGTTGTGATGATTATATCCCTAGAGCATGTGGCACAGTGAGCTTGGGTTTACTTCAGATAGAGCATGTACATCAGTTCTGCATTAGACATGGACCTGTCTGTTGGGCAGAAATCGCCTGAGTAGACAGTATGCAACAGAGTACAGATTGAGTTACTTCAGTCTTGTTGCATGGGGCAACTGTTTGAGGCCAGTAATCCTCTTGTTGAGGTACTTCAGTGGTCTTTCCAGCTGCTGAAGGTGCCCAGTCAGATTCATTGCAAGTGTGCCGTGATACTCTCTGATGTGTCTGATGACTGATGAGTAGATGGAACCTCCTTTGACCTACATGCAAAGACCTTGGCAATTTCTGGGAAGACATAGTATGATTTTCTAACCACTTTGTGAATGTGTTTCTGGAAGGAGAAATGACTATCCACATGTGTCTATTGATCCCTTATTATTCCCTCCATATTTAGGGCATTGGCACCTATGTGGTATTTGTGTGACTGTAGCTCGAGGCCATAATTTTGACACCACATCTGTCTGACTGAGACCTTTTTTAAGGATGTCTCTGTTGTCCCAAACATTGATTATGACAACCTTTTTGCAGTCATCCACAAACTTTGCTAACCATAGCCCTCATGTGTTTGACTGTATTTCTGAAAAGCATACACCAAACAGTAGGGGTCCCAGGACTGAGCCATGGGGGACAGCAGCTGTTACCAGCTTACAGTCCAACAGGGAGACCACAATTCTTACCTTGTGGGATCTATTTGTGCCCCAGTTGGCAATCCATCAGATGACATATGTGTTTATGCACAGGTTGTTGATTTTGTGGATATGACATGTATGTGGGATGTTGGAAAAGGGATTTTCATGGTCTATGTAGGCTGTGTGGAGCTAATTTCATTGATGTGTGTCCTGGGTAACTGCCTTGAAAACTGTCTAGCAGGTTTAGGGACCATGATCTTCCCCTGACCAGACCAAAATGGGTAGGGTTGGGTGTTTGTAGGCTCCCAATAGCTCTGTTTATGATTTCCATAATGATGGACTCCATGGCCTTGCAGATCAGGCTTAGCAGGCTTATAGGACAATAGTTCCAATGGTCTGTTGTGCACCAACACTTGTGGAGTGTGCCAAACATTGCTGTAATTCATTCAACAGTTTCATATCCTGTACAGATGGTGAGTCTCGACAGACTGTTCAGGTGCAGGGTCTGTTTGTTTTGGAGTTCACATATGACACAGCCAGGGACACCATGTCATCCCATAGACACCATGTTTTAGGTTTGGATAGAGCTGTTTAACCATTGTATATGTGATTTCTGGCTTTTCACAATCTCCAGGTATGGTAATGGGCCCTTTTGTCAGTGAGAGGGGGGTAAATATGCATGAACCTGTCTGACAAGATGGTGGCAATGTCAGTCATGTACATGTATTCATTTACACTTTGCACTGACTCAGAACATATATGAGTTTACATTTATATTTATGACATAGCTAAAGAAAGCGTTATGATTCTCTATGGACTCTTTGGCAATATATTTGCCAGAACATGGCATGGATAATGTTAGGAGTGCTCATTGTTTCTTGATGATACTAATCGGAGATGTATTGATCTTCTTTGGATTTTCACTTTCTTTGAACAACTTAAGTACTTGTATTACATAGTTTGATTATGACAGGGGTCCAATATATTATGTGGGTCTGTTTTCAGATCACTGTGTGCGCAAGGCAGGATTGGTGAATAGTGACAGGTGTATGGAGTAAGAATTGCAACTGCCAGATATGTGTGGCCCTCTGCTGTACTCAGACATGGCCTAAGTGTGTGAGCATGCTCAGTATGACCTTTCAGTATGCTGTTGATTGAAATTTGCTTTGTTTGTTTGTGTGTGAGCATGCCCAGTATGACCTTTCAGTATGTTGTTGACTGACATTTGCTAAATTTGTTTTAAGTGTGTGAGCGTGCCCACTATGCCATATATATACTCTATATGTGTGTGAAAAGTCAAGTTAGTTTTCACTTCAGGGCTCACCTTTGTGTTGTACATCGACAGGAAGCACGCTGTGCCTGCAGGGCTTCCATGAGTCAATTTGCATAGACTTATCAACATTTCTACATACAGGGGGACAGCTATTATTTGTACATTTCTACCCGGGGGGGCACACCTGATTGTTACTGTGGGTGCACATAGGATGAGGGTACACCTGACACTTATACACATTTGCTAGGCCTGCATTGCTATGTCAGGTACTCCATTTCAGTCTGTACTGTTGCCTATCATACTGGCTTGAGGCATACCACTGTACTAAAGACCTTAGCTTCCAATTACACGCATATTAGTTTGTGACTTTATAGCCTACCCAACACAAATTACACTGCCTGGCCTGCTGTTATCTGTCTGCATAGGCCTGGTGGGAGGTTACTCATATGCCTCTTCAGAGAGCATGATACAGCATTTGTTTGTGTTTGCGTTTGTCTACAATTGTCCTGCTGGCTGTGACTGTTAGGTATGTGACCCCCCCCAACTGGTATGTGTGAGTGACTTAAGTTGTGTCTGTGCCAGTGAAATGCTGTCATGGCTTAATGGTTCAGAACTGTGACTATAGTGCACAGTATCCTGAGTTTGAGCCCTGTCACTGTTTTTTATTTTCCTGCCGGGCAGCCCTGACTGGTTAAGAAACAGTAAAACAGGTGTGAGCATGTTTACCCAACTTTGCTCGACTTTGCCCGACTTTGCCCAACGTTGCCCAACATTGCCCGATGCTGCCCGGTGTTGCGCTGGTTAGTGTGGTGCACAGCTACACTCAATTGTATTTAAATATGCTCAGTACTGATAAAATGTGCTTAGCAGTGCTTTATATTGCTTAAAATAGGGCACTCATGCCTCAGGTGGTGCTGCAGGGCTGCCTATGTTGGATGCACATAGTACACTCCCTATACATGTTTGAAAACAGGTAGTGTCAAGTTAGGCATCCCTTTTACTGTATGTGCGAGTCAGAGAGAGGTGTAATTTCCAGGGTTCCTACTGAGTCAGTGTATGTGCTATGCGTTGCCTCTTTGCCAAGGCCAGGGCATACTGGGCACACCTCCTTCTGCCTACTGGGACAGGCTCAGGCTGTTCCTCCTCCAATTATCGCTGTGCCTGTGCAGGCCTTGGCAATGGTGTGGGGCTGTTTGGCCCTGCCCCATGCTGTTCTTGCAGCAGCTGTTTCCACAGGATCATATTGTGTAGCATGGCACATACCATAACAATTTGGGTACATGTAGTTGGTGAGTACTGCAAGGCTCCACCAGATGTGTCCAGGCACCAGAACCGTGATTTGAGCATCCCAAACACACGCTCAGTTATGTTTCTTGTTTGTGCGTGTGCCTTATTATGGAGTTCCTATTCAGGTGTGTGTGCATTTCTGATAGGTGTCATCAACCACAGCTCCAGTGCGTATCCAGCATCCCCACTAGGTGACTGTGTGGGATGTCCCCATTGGCAAATCTCTGGTACAGCTGCGTCAGATGCCAGATGTGGGAATTGTGATAGCTTCCAGGGCAGCCAGCACACACATTCATTATTATGCCCTGGGCATCGCACATGACATGGCAGTTGATGGAGGGGCAGCCCTTGCGGTTGATATAGACCCTACCCCACTCACCAGGTGGTGCTTTGATGCATATGTCTGTGCAGTCTATTGCACCCACTACCTCATGGTATTCTACTATTTGGTGGAAAAGATGCATATTGCTGGCCAATGCCTCATGGGAATTGGGGAAATATACGTGGTCACCAACATGTGCTGACATGGCATCCAGGAACTGGTGGTATGCTTCCTCAACTGTATGCATCCTTTAGTTTGAGCTGTCATAGCTACGTTTAGCTATTTGCAGAACGGTACTTTGTTACCAATGGAGTACATTTCTGCAGCTAACACTAATCTTTCACGGACAGGTTAGTGTTTCCTGGATCACAAATTTACCTCATTTGCATGGCTTTCACCAGCAAATGAGGTAATTTGCATACCATGACACTGTCTGTGCAAGAGTAGCTTTAGCAGCTCTCGTGCACGCCCCTGACAGCTGTACTTTTTTTCCTTACATAATGTCATTGTATAATAGCAATAAGTGACTTTGTGGCTGTGGTATATTGAGGATTTACCCACGGCTGGCTTTGTTTAATCACTCGGGCTTCGCCGTTGTGATTAAACCACACCAACAATGGCTAAATCTTCAATATACCACACCACATCGTCGGTTATTGCTTTATTATCTTAGACTTACAAACTCACTATCAAAGCATCTTGAATTAAAAACAACTTTGAAGAACATCAGAAAACACATAACTATTGCCAACATCAGTCGTGAAGTGTTTGTGCTCTCAGAGTGGGTTTTAAAGAGACAGATTCATTTATACCAGGGGATTTTATCCACTCGCAAATTTAAAATCCAAACTTGCTCTCTCAGCTCAGTTTTATTTTTAAGATCCCACCCTTTAATCTCTTTAATTATAACTTCTAACACAAAAACTTAAGATGACTACCTGCTTCCTTAGTATGTTTGGCTAATGCATTACAGGCCTTCAGGTTCAGAATGTCATTTATATGTTCAAGTATTCTCTTCTTAAAGGAGTGATTCTTTTTACCTGTGTAAAATGCACTGCATGGAGTACAGTATGCAACTATATTTCTAGTTCTGCTGCAGTCAACATAAAAAGCACATTCTATACAATATCTCAGTGTTGAATGAGTAAAACTACAACTCTGGTGAATATAATGACAAGCACTAGAATTTCTGCAAGGAAAAGTTCCTCGGTGCTGTGAAACAGGTAAGAATGTAACTGCATGCTTCTTGTAGCAAAGTTGCCTTTTTAATGACAGATTGTTCCTAAATTAAAACTTCAGTACATCGCTAGTAACATTTTTCATGTCATCACATGCATGTAGAATATTCCAATTTCTCTTAATGATGTCACAAAAAATGTTAACCTCACTAGAGGAGGTGAGTGGAGCTCTCACTGGTTTACTAGGAGGTTGACCTTGTGTATTGTAATGTTCTAAGACCTGATTAGAAAACTAGGTTCTACCTCTACCATTTCTTTCAGATCATACTTCAGCAATACAGAGGTGTACTTCTCTTTCTTTACCGTCTCTCTTCAGAAAATCTGACTTCAAGTCCGACAAAGCTCGTTCTAAGAACTGTTCATTATTGTGTAACCTCATCATTGTAAGGAACTAGCCCTTAAACACATTTCTTGAGCTATGTCTAGGATGCATATTTGTTTTATGAAGCAATGAGTTCTTTTTGCAAACCTCCCTATGCAATCCTGCATTAAAGCACCCTAAACTAGTTCTAGTAATAGTTACATCTAAAAAAAATCTATGTACTCCTTAGAATATTTATATGTAAATGTAAAGAATTATGTAGTGGTATGCATAAAATCAATGAAGTCTCTCAAAAGCTCCAACAGGCTATCCCATAAAAAATGTTGTCCACAAAACACTTGTAATATATCACATGTGGACAAAAAATATTTTTGTTCAGCACTTGACTCAGCTCCCATTGTGCTACTACAAGCTTGTTGTAGCTGTTGGCACAAGCTGTTCCCATAGCTATGCAAATCTTTTGTAAATAAAACTCATCTCTAAAAATAAATATATTGTTTTGCAATATTAATTCAATAAGAGTATAAATAACTTCTATCTTATTATGTGTAAACATATTACCATGGTTTAAAAAAGTCCTTACATTATCAATCCTCCAAGTATTTGGAATCACAGTAAAATGTGATGCTACACCTATTCTTACAAAATAAAAATGACTTGTCATTCGCTAAATTAAAGCTTTAACATATATATCATCCAAAAAAGTCTTAGTATCTTTTAGAATTGTATCTACTTTATCTGGAACAGTGTGTGGAGTCTTTTCTATGTAGATGGATAGAGGTTCTGTAGCCCAACTCTCGGTCGAAACAATCGGATGCACGTGTGGACGAACAGGATCCGTAAGAACTTTGCAAAGTACATAGAGAATTGCTACAAGTCAATGTTCTACCATAAAATATTTAAAAATATCCTTTGTTATCATCACTGTCATCAAAAGATCAAATAAGAAAAAAGCAATTTTCTCTATAATCCCTGTAACCTGATGCTTGAAGATGGGCAAATAGGTAAGTGTATCATTCAGTTATTCTTGCATGTGTTCAAAGTAAAAGTCGTTGTACCTTATAACAATCCCACCTCCCTTATCAGTAGAGTGTATCTCTATCAAGGACAGGTATTTCAGCTCTCTAAAAGCATCCTGTTCAGATAGTGTCAGATTATGAGAAGAGGTCACATTTCACTTTGCAATCACTTGTCTTATTTCTTCCACACACACCATTTCAAAAGTTTCCACAGAAGGATGACTCTTGGGAACATACACGCTAGGTTTCTTAAATCTGTTCAAATCCATCACTTGTTCAGGAAATATACAAGAAAGAGAGACATTCCTAGCAAACATTTTTAAAATCCATGAGCACATCAGCCAAATCAGATCTCTTTGTAGGAATAAAAGAGAGATCCTTATTCAAGAGTGATCTCTGGACAGACATCAACACCACAGAAGATAAAATAACAACCAAATCATTCAAGTTCTGCTGTGAGTTTTCATTTTCATCTGTCTGTCTGTTGAACCTTGAAGCTGCCAGGCTCAACCCTTTCTTGCCCGACTTTTGTACCTGCTTTTCCTGTGATCCTTATTAATAGTTAGCAGGTCTGGCAGAGTAAAAGGAAATGATGTTATTTCACTGGTACGAGTTTGTAAATTAAAAGTGCTCACTACTTCAACCACTCCAAAGATCTGCATGATTCTACATCTCCCCCAGTGGTCACAGGTCTATCAAGGTACTCTGTGTTCTCTCTAACATCAGCCTCTGCAGGCAACTCCCTTGTAGGGCTCTGTTTCGGCCAAGAATATAATGTACCTCTTTCTAAACCTGTTAGATCCTGTTGTCATTTCTTTAACTTGAAAGACTGTAGTTTCTTCTCATAGCCAGCAATATTCTCGTAGAGAACATCGAGGCTATCTTGAACAATGTCCACAGAAAACTTAATCTAAATTTCATTTTGTGAAGTCCTAACTTCTTTCAAGAGAGTATTTTGCATTGGAAGAAAAACGTTAATAAGCAACCTCATGTAGTTAAAATCAAGTCATATATTAAGAGCTTGCCAATATTTCAGTAGTTCTGGGAAAGTATTGCCATTTGCTGACATTTCCAATATCCTCAGGCCTCTGGGAATGACTTTGTGGTATAGAATGGCCTACAAGTGGAGTCGCTGCCACGGGAGGCATTTAAACTTATATAACTTATTCTCAAGCTCTTTGAACTGCAAAATAAATGGTACCTGCATATCTGAATGCACAGCTGCCACAAACTCTGGTATTTCTGTAAGGGAATTCAAAACAGGATTAACCTCAACTCATAGAATCCACTGAAAATTATCCATTTGGGTATTCATTGTGTCCTTCGACAAAGGGTTGTAGTCTAATTCAACATTATTGCCTTCACCCATGTCCCAGCAGCAATCCCACAACTTGAAAAACAAACAAAATACCAGGTACGCTACTGAACAAAGATCATCAAAACCATACAGAGCAAAAAAGCATAAAAAAAAGTGAATGATAAATAAGGCTGAGTAAAAAATAAACAATTTTAATATCCATAAAATTTAAGAATAGTAAGCACTTTCTCGATTCCCTGATGACTTCATCAGACAAGGTACAACAGCTACAATCAAGACATTTAAACCAGTAGCATCCAATCAGAACATAGAACCTTTTACATAGACAATAAAGAACAGCAAGCACTTTTAAACATACACCTAAACATCACCAAATTATTTTATTTTATTTATTTTATTTTACATTTGTTGACCGGGCTAGTCTAACTGGATATATGTCCATTGTCAGTAGAGGCCCGGGGAGAAAAGCTCCACATACGCAAAATTTACACCTTCAGGTACAGATAAATAATTCTGTAACAACTTAAGGTACAGTACTATTATGAGCTGAAGAATACACATTTTAAATTTCTATTATTATCTTATAACCTCACCATCAATGCTTCTTGAATTAAAAACAACTGTGAAAAAAATCAGAAAACATATAACTATTGCCAGCATCAATGGGGGAGTGTTCATGCTCTCAAAGCCAGTTTTAAAGAGACAGATTCATTGATATCGGGGGGGGGGGGTTATCCATTCACAAATTCAAAACCCATACTTGTACTCTCAACTCAAATTTATTATTAAGATCCCCCCTCTAATCTTTTCCTTTTTAATTTCTAACACACAAAAACTTAAAAGTATGATGACTACCTACTTCCTTAGTATGTCAGACTTACCCATTACTGGTCTTCACGATCCTGATGTCATTTGCATGTTCAAATATTCTCTCCTTAAAGGAGCGCTTTATTTTACCTATGTAAAATGCACTGCATGCAGTGCAGTATGCATAATAAACTAAATTTCTAATGCTGCAATGAGCATAAAAAGCACATTCTATAGATTATTTCAGTGTCAAATGGGTAAAACTATGACCCAGATGAATATAGTGACAACCACTACATTTTCTGCAAGGAAAGGTTCCTTGGTGCTGTGAAACAGGTAAGAATGTATCTGTATGCTTCTTGTAGCAAAGCTGTCTTTTCAATGACAGGTCATTCCTAAATCAAAACTTTGTTGCTAATAACATTTTTCAATTCATCACATGCATGTAGAATATTCCAATTTCTCTTAATGATGTCACAAAAAATGTTAACATCACTAGAGCAGGTTAGTGGAACTCTCATTTGTTTACTAGGAGGTTGACCTTGCATATTATGTTCTAAGACCTGATTAGAAAAATAGGCTCTATCTCGGCCACTTCTTTCAGATCTTACTTCAGCAATACAGAGGTCTACATATTTTTCTTTACAGCCCGTCTTCAGAAAATCTGATTTCAAGTCAGAAAAAGCTCATTCTAAGGACTATTCATTATTGTGTAACCTCATCATTGTAAGGAACTGGCCCTTATGCACATTTCTTGTGCTATGTCTAGGATGCATACTTGTTTTATGAAGCAATGAATTCTTTTTGCAAACATTCTTATGCAATCCTGTCTTAAAGCACCCTAAACTAGTTCTAGTAATCGTTAAGTATAAAAATCTATACACTCCTTGAAATATTTATATGTAAATTTTAGGAATGATGCAGTGGTATGGATAAGATCAATGAACTCTCTCAAAAGCTCCAACGGGCCATCCCATAACAAAAAAGTCATCCACAAAATGCTTGTAAGAGATCACACGTGGACAAAAAATATTATTGTTCAGCACTTGACTCAACTCCCATTGTGCTACTACAAGTTTGTTGTAGCTGTTGGCGTAAGCTGTCCCCATAGCTATGCCAGTCTTTTGTAAATAAAGCTCATGTCCAGAAATAAGTATATTGTTTTCCACTATTAATTCAAGAAGAGTGCAAATAACTTCTACAAAAGCCAGTCTACAAAATCAAGTCTTTTTTGCATATAGATGATGATTGTTGTATATTGTGTACTAATATAGTTGTTAATGTACTTACCTATTGGGAAGTGTGCTGATGTTAGCAAATTCAAATTATTTGTAGTCAAAGTCACACAAAGACTGTTCTTCATAGTTCAATTGCCATCTTGGAAACCTATCTTGTAGTCCTTTTGGGGAGTTCATCCAGATAGGGCACAGTGAATATGCAGAACAGATTGTAGACCTGTGGAGGGCAGACAGTAAGGACACAGGGACAGCAGACAGGTTCAGACATATTTCTGCCATATGGTTCTCTGCATCCTGCTGCAATTGAGCACATACAGCAAGACATGATACAAAGGATGCTGGGCCTCTGGCATTCCAAGCACACTCTCTGCAACTGACACAGGTGCAAAGGACAGCTTGCATAACTCAGGTGCATACAGATGCCACTGTATGGCATTGTGTCACAATAGTTACTTTACAGCAGCAATGGGTTGTGTCTACTACAGTGGTGCAGGAGACAATGAGGAGGAAGACATTTACAGCTATACATGTCACTGCATGTATAACTGTAAATACCTTCGGGCTGAGATGGGCTGTCATGTTCATAGGTTCATAGGTTGGTACTAGGCTATCAGCCCTAGGGCCTATACAAGCCTGGCCATAACAATTCCCTGGCTATTTCTTCCCACATTATTTACTTCCCTGGACCTACCCTGGTTCATATGTGTAAGCACACATGTACCTGATCTATCTTATACTGAAATGATGGCAAGGATGGGAGACTGATGTGTTATTGGAGGCCATAAAATGTCTATTATGATCAATGTGCTACGAAAGTAAACAAACATACATGGCAGACATTATTTATTTATTTATTTACTTTGTATGACATTTGTTAACTGAGTTGGTACAACTGAGCTAGAAACCCATTTTCAGTGGAGACCCGAGGAGAAAAGCTCCAGTGTAATGCAAACAAAAAGTATGGATGTACAATTAAAAAATCACTACATTAAGAAAAGTTAACATGACTGGTAAACATTAAGCAGAGCAAAGCAGTTACAAATGGCAAAGAAATCATATACAAGTTCGGTAGTAAATAAAACTGAGCTTTAAGAGAAAGATTTAGTACAAATATAGTTACAAAACAAATATCTATTGAAATATATATATTTACATAGATTGTACTTACAGATATACACATAAGGTGTTAACATGATTGATATGACTCCTAAATTCAAGAACTAGTCATGATAGTTATAGCCATACCAAAAAAGGAAGATAGTCCTCTGGATTCAGCAAGCCCTGCACGGTGTGCAGGAACAGTACAGGAGATCCTGGAGGCAATATGGCCATCATGCAATCCAGGAATAAGCTGCAGGGACGTGTCACGTGCATGAGCACTCCTGCACTATTCCTGCATGGACACAGCTCTTATATGCAAATTACCCCATTTGCAGGTGAAAACCATACAAATGAGGTGAATTTGCAATCCAGGAAGCTGTCGGCCAGCCATGCAGGACTAGTGTAGTGTGCAGAAATGTACTCGGTTAGTAACCGAGTACATTTTTGCAAACTACAAAACGGAGCCATAACAGCTTCAAAGAAAGTGTGCATATTATGTGGAAACCATGCCAAAGGCCAAATAAATGGCCATTGGCATGGAAAACAGTTGCAAAAATAAAATAAATAACTTTTTTTTTTTAGCCAATTTCAGCTGTTTAAGCATAGGACAGTGGCGCTCAAATGGGATTGGGCCGAAAATATAAAAAATAACCTAAAATAAGCATTCTAAACAAAAACACTATTTTTCCATTATACTCAATGGCAGGCAGAAGACAACATGGCCAGTGAATAGTGGTTGTGAAGGGTGTAAGCTCAGTGTGGGACCTGTAACTATACATTAGCAGGAAATCATATGCAAATGAGGGGAATGATACTGAATCCCAGATTTCCCCTCAATACTAGTCAGCACCTAACAGTGTAAGTGCAGGAATAGCATGGTTCAAACCTAAGAGCTTGCTGACATCATAGTGGGGGGGTGTCAGGCATACTGTGAGTGGATTGGAGCCCTGTGGCTCGGGTTTGCCCTTAGTCTGAGGCTGCTTAGCTCTCTTTACATTGCCTAAGCAGGTGCACGCACTGCGCACCAGATTCTAAAGGAAAAAAAAAGTAAACCAGGAAATAGCAGCTCTGTGCACATTTGAGCACTGTGTTTGCATGGCACTCCCTCAGGCTTAAACAGGAAGGCAATGTGAAGGGAAAACAGCAGTAGGAAGGTAATCTAGGAGAACTAGAATAGCTGGCAGGTTAAATGTATCAGAATCAGCCAATTACACAGGCAGCATCCCAGCCCAGAACACTACTATAAACTATGCAAACACCTTTCCCTCAGTTTTTTTCTTACATACTCTGCACCACCGGTGTATACAAGTGGGGAAATTATAACAAACAAAAACAACAAAATGATAGGGGCTGCAGCAACTATCATGCATCAACATGTGGAAGAGGCTGAGGGTGGTGAGGATGAGAATGCTGTTGACCAACCCACAGTGAGGAGGTGGATACAAGTGTACAGACCCAGGGTAACCTACCAGGGGCTACATGAGCTGGAGATAGTGGAGGGCTATAGGGTGGTCCTTGACCTCATATAGTAAATTGTTGAGCTGTGCCGGCCACACCTAATACACAGAACTAACAGAGGGGAACCCATCCCAGTGGATATCAAGGTATGTGCAGACCTAACAATACTAGTCACAGGTACCTTCCAAAAGCCAACTGGGGATATCATGAGGATCTCACAGGCATCAGCATCCAGGGTACTCTACCAGTTCCTGGATGCCATGTCAGCACATGCCGGTAAACACGTATATTTCCCCAAAACCTGTGAGGCTTTGGCCAGCAATATGCATCTCTTCCACCAAATAGCAGAATACCCTGAAGTAGTGGGTGCTATAGACTGCACGCACATATGCATCAAAGCACCACCTGGTGAGCAGGGTAGGTCTACATCAACCGCTAGGGCTTCCCCTCCATCAACTGCCAGGTTGTGTGCAATGCCCAAGGCATTATAATAAATGTGTGTGCTGGCTGCCCTAGAAGCTATCACAACTCTCACATCTGGAATCTGACACAGTTGTACCAGAGATTTGCCAATGGGGACATCCCTTACGGTCACCTAGTGGGCGATGTTGGGTATGCACTGGAGCCATGGCTGATGACACCCATCAGAAATGCTCACACACCCGAACAAGAACTCCATAATGAGGCACACGCACAGACCAGAATTATAATACACCATGTGTTTGCGATGCTGAAGTCACAGTTCCAGTGCCTGGATACATCTGGTGGAGCCTTGCAGTACTCACCAGCTACATGTACTCAAATTGTCATCATATGTGCCATGCTACACAATATGACCCTGCAGAAACAGCTGCAGCAGGAACAGCAAGTGGTAGGGCCACACAGCCCCCCACCATTGCCAAGGCCTGCACAGGCACAGAGTGACTTGGAGGAGGAACAACCTGAGCCTGCCCCAGTATGCACAAGGAGGCATTTCCAGTATGCCCTGGCCTTGGCAAAGAGGCAACGGATAGCACATACACTGACACAGTAGGGAGCCAGGGAATGGCACCTCTCTCTGACTCACACATACAGTAAAAGGGATGCCAAACATTACACTACCTGTGCTCAACAATGTATAGGGAATGTGCTATGTGCATCTGACATAGGCAGCCCTCCAGCACCATCCTCAATACTGGCACAGCCACAAGTTAAGTCACTGTTCCTGCCAAGTACTGAATGGAGTAATATGTGTTGATACTTGTATCTATGATATGGATGTGAGCATGCAAGGGAATCAGGTGGCAGAATGGGATGCCAGCAGATAGTAGACACCTATAGTGACAGCATGAGATCTGTAACCAATAGTGCTGTCACCATAGTAGCCAGTACTACACATGGTGACAAAACCCACTGCAGGAAATGTGCTGGGCCACATGTGTGTCCATATGACAACAGCCTCAGTCAGTAGGACAGATGTAGACATGCACAAACAAAGGCTGTGCTTAGACCTCTGAATGATGGCTATGGCTAACCCCCCCCCCCCAGGTCTATACAGACAGACTGCAACAGGTCATTCAGTGGGATGTTAGTTCTGAAGGGTAAGAAGTTAGAAACTGATATGTAGGTCAATCAAACCTAAGACCTGTAGTACACTGATATGCCTCTAGTCAGCATGATAGGTTAGAATATAGAATGAAATGGAGTACCTGACATACCAGTACAGTTATAGCAAATGTGTACAACTGTCAGGTGTCCCCCCCAATCCTATGTAGAAATGTAGTAACAGTCAGGTGTGCCACCCCCAGTCCTACAGAGACATGTAGTAACACTCAGGTGTGCCCCCAATCCTACGTAGAAATGTAGTAACAAGTATTTGTAGGTATAATAACAGTGAAGCACAGATTACCTGAGCTGGCCAAGGTAGCAGGATAGATTGTAGCATGTGTACAATATGCAGGGCTGCGTGTGTTAGGTTGGTGTGTGTTGTATATTGTGTGAGAGTGGTCAGTATGTATGCATGGTGAGGTTTGTCCTGGTGACCATTGCCCAGTACTGCCAATGACAGGGCCAAGTCCTCACAACTGCAGTGCCAAACACAATGCTTCCCAGTATAACACATTCTAACAGTAAGCCATTGTAAATGTTTGGAAGTAATATGTGTCACCATTTGAAAGTTGGACATGGCATGACTGTCGAGCCAAATATACAAGCAGTACACAGGGGGAAGTACCCCAGACAGACAAATGAACAGCCAGACTGTCAAATGGACACACCCTTGGAATTGTACATACAGGTTTGCAGCGCATTATCTGGGCTTCTAGTAGGGAACACCAGTGTCGTCTGGCCAAACACTGGCAGACAACAAAGGTCATAGGAATGATGTATTGAGAAACACCTGATGTCCCTGCACAAGCCAGCATAAGTGGAATGCCCCATGCATATCTGTGAGTCAGATGCAAGTAGTGTCCATAGCACACATACATCCAGCTCACTCAACCGCCACCCACAGGTACTTATCTGGTCTTATCCCTGCAGTTGGGAATGAGTACAATATGACCCCCACTTGTGTATGGCAATAGCGAAAGAATGTAGCATGCAGAGCAGGTGTCCCATGCAGGTGTGTCCTTAGCTGTAAGCAGCACCCTGCCAGCATCCACACCACTGGATCAATACTGACAGAAAGTATTGGCATGAACACCTAGCACACTTATCTTGTCACCCCAGGGGAATATATTGTATTGCAGTCTGGGACTGTAGGACTGACAGATTGCAACAGCCTGCTACAGCTGGCCTGCATCACTACCAAATGGCCTACAGTCCTCTGCCAAAGGTCTGTTTCTCACCCGTACTGCCAATTTATGTTATGTCATGGACTCCCAAATAACAACATAGCACAGTCCACAGAACCCATATGCAAGGCCATGTGGACAAACCACATTAACATGTCCACCATTCCCTACTGCATGAACTGTGGACCAACACCAATATTCCACTGTGATGAGGTGATAACTATAGGGAAAGTATCAAAGAATGTTCTCATAATGTATGGATGAGGATAGAATAATGGGGGCGTGGGAGCATGGGCAGCATGGAGCGTGTGAAGTCCAAAACACAACCATGTGCACATACTATCCCTGGCTGTAAACACAAGAATGGGAGGCTACAAACCCACTCATAAACCACACTGTGTAGGGGTAATGTCCTGACTTATGACCCCTGCCTCTGGGTAACCTGTGTGAATCTGTACAGCTGTGAGGTATTGCCACAGCAAGGTGCTGAACAGGTTACACAGACCCTACAGCAAGTGTCTACAGCTCCCCTCCAGAATGGCATGAGTTTGCAAGAATATGTAGGCATTTGACCATAATACTGGACATAGCTGCATTCACCCTGTGTTCCCCAGGACATCACTGCAAGCAAATATTTCTACCTGACAGTACTTGATGACATAAAACATCACAGTGTATAACAGTACACATGTCTGAATATCTCTGATAACACCAGGACCATGTAGCAGAAGCAGCAAAAACACAATTACCTACAGTAACCCACTATCCTTTGCCCATTCTGACCCCATATTTTCAACTGATCTACAGATATCCTGCAGAAACAGTTTGTTAGCTGTAGGTGTAGAACACAAAGGCCTGCACTGGAGTACAAACTACCTGAACTGGATTCACACATTCAGTACAGAAGGCCATACTGGGCATGCTCCCACACTTAAAGAAATGAAGCCCATGTCTGGCAACAACAGTGGACCATACATATTTGACAGTTGCAGATGTTATTGCATACACTCCTCAGTATGCAACAGTCATGCTTTGTACACACATTGCATAGGAATATACACATATATCCAAGGATAACACACTATAATATGCCAAACGTACACATACATAGATGTGTGAAAGAGAGTGACAGTGACAAAAAGCCTTCCATTATGAGGCCTGTCCCACCCAGCGCACAGCCAAATGGCTACAATCACATGATGTGTAAATGTCACTCACTGTAGACATTTGCCTCTGGAATCCCTCAGCATTATAGACACAGTGGTGCTAGTGCTAACTGTGCAACATGACTGTAGATGGCAGTAGTCATCTAGCAGTTGTATAGACATATCTGTGGAATATAAACCTGTGTGTGCCTGAGTGAGGTGTGTCTGCCTCTAGATGAATGGGTTATGCTCCATGCACACACACTGCCCTCCCCATTGCCCTACTATGGCAAGCCTGCTGATGTCAATCACTTTGAAATGCACCTTTGGAGAACGAGTATTCCAGTAATCTCTGTGTTGTGTCCTGTAACTGCATAATGCTTTAGTGTGATAAACTAGTTAGGTAGGAGTTCTAATTCCAGGCATGACAACTGTGTGTCTTTGTCTGTGTAGGGATCAACTCCTTTTTAGGCTAGTCACACTCACAACAATTTCAAATGCCCTACTTTGGCATGCCTGCTGATGTCATTCACTTTGAAATACACCATTGGGGAAGGAGTAGCCCAGTAAATTATGTGGTGTGTCTTATACGTAATGCATAATGCTGTAGTGTGATAAACTAGCTAGGTAGGAGTTCTTTTCTCTGACATGGCAAGTGTGGATGTTTGTGTGTTAATTTGACTTTGTAGGGAGCAATGCTTTTGAGCCCATTCACAGTCACTGAAACCTCCAGTGCCCTTCTTTGGCAAGCCTGCTGATGCCATACACTTTGAACTACATCTTTAGGGAAGGCATAGCCCAGTAATCTCTATGGAATGTCCTATAACTGTGGAATGCTGTAGTATGATAAACTAGTTTGGTAGGAGTTTTAATCCCAGAAGTGGCACGTGTGTGTGTGCATTTGCTGTGTAGGGATCAATGTTTTTTAGGCTAGTCACACTCACTACAACTTCAAATGCCCTACTTTGGCATGCCTGCTGATGTCATTCTCTGTGAAATACACTTTGGGAAAAGAGTAGTCCAGTTATCTCTGTAGTGTGTCCTATAACCACGTAATGCTGTAGTGTGATAAACTAGCTCAGTAAGGGGTTCTATTCCCAGCCATGGTGAGGATGTCTGTGTGTGTTTGTTTGTTTGTCTGTGTAGGGAACAATTCTTTTGAGGCCATTCACAGTTAATACAATCTCCATTGTCCTGTTTTGGCAAACTTGCTGATGTCATTCAGTTTTAAATACACCTTTGGGGAAGGAGTTGTCCAGTAATCTCTGTGGTGCGCCCTATAACAGCATAATGCTCTAGTGTAATATACTATTTCGGTAGGGGTTCTATTCCCAGACATGGCAAGTGTGGATGTTTGTGGGTGTGTGTGTTTGTCTGTGTCGGGAGCAATGCTTTTGAGACCATTCACAGTCAATACAACCTCCATTGCCCTACTTTGGCGAGCCTGCTGATGTCATTCATTTTGAAATACACCTTTGAGGAATGAGTACCCAAGTAATCTCCGTGGCTTTTCCTATAACAGCGTAATGCTGAAGTGTGATAAACTAGTTAGGTAGGTGTTTCAATCCCAGACATGGCAACTGTGAGACTTGGTGTGTGTGTGTCTGTGTGTCTGTGTCTGTGTTTGTCATTCATATCCTGTGTGGAGGTGGCTGTGAGTGTGTATCAACTGGATCCATTGTAGAGCAGATTTTGCAAATTTCTTATATGGTCGGCCTAATATATGTCACAATGTCCACCTTACAAGGATAACAGATGTTAAGCAGCAGAGAGACTGGGGTTACTAATCCATATCCCTACATGTGACATCAAGGCCTGGTGAACAAATTAGGTAACCCTTGCATTACACAGAGAAAACTCTCAACCCATGACTCATACACAAACACACTTGCCAAGGCAACAACCGCTTTGTTGTTAGTACCCTGCATATTGCCCACAGATAGTATCCATGGTGTGATTGCAGCAGACTACAGAGGGCATGGGACCCTGTCCCATCACTACAATAGGCACATAATTTCAGACAGTGTGCCTTCACTATGTTTCCCCACTGGACGACTGCAGCAACTGTAGTGCCATCAAATGTGACCCACAAAGGACATACCATGCCTTTAACACATACCCTGTAAGGACAGATGCCACTGACATCAGGGAATACCTGTATCATGCTGTCAATGTAGGTGCAGCATCAACATGGTGTCCATTGCCACTTCCCATCACATGTGGCCAGGACTGGCACATCTGATGATAACAATCTGTGTACACAACATGATCCAGACACCCCAGGTACAGATCCACATGTTGCAGAACATGCATGTGGAATGTATGTACATCCCAGACACCATTCATGTCATGGACTATAGAACACATACATGGCAAGCATTGCACAGCACTGGCCAAACACAATAGTAACCCAGATGACAGGATGGTGAATACAGTACCCACCTGTGTGGGCCAGTCCAGACATTACACCCCTGAGCCACACTGCAGACCCATGTCATGTGGCCTGATGCCAAGGTGTACCCTTCACCTAGCCTTGTACAACCTTGTGGCACAGTCAACCACTGCACACCTGTGAAGCAATGCACACATGCATGTCAGTACTGGCTCCCTGTGTCTGCATGTCTGGAGTATAATGATTTTGACCCCATTCACACTCACTACAACTCCCACTGGCCTACTGAAGCATACCATCTGATGTCAGACCTTCACATACACTTTCTCCATATATCATTCAGATAACCCCTGTGGTGCATGTGATACCTGTGTATTACTGTATTGTGGCACACTAGCTAGCTAGGGAGTCTATTTCTAACCCTGCCAACTGTGTTAATGTGTCTGAGTCCCTGGACGAGTGTGGCTGTGTTGATATTGACAACTGTTCATGTGGACAGACACGTGTACTACACTTATCTCATCGCTCCTATATCACTGTTGCAGATGTCATTCACCATCAGATATACCTTTGGACAGCTCTCCAACATGTAAGCTATGTGGTGCATGCAATAACTGCATAGACATGTGATAGTGATACATAGTCAGTCAGGGGTTTGAAACCCCACACTAGTAAGTGTGTGACACAAACATGCTTAGGTTTTACTCTCCCACCCCTCCCTGACTTAATTTGTCTATGTCTGTCTCTCTCACTCCTCACTGGTGGATGTGGAGAAGTACACCTGCTTTGCTTAGGCAGCAGTTTGTGTTTTGTAAGTGATGCTCATGATCAGCTGATGGCCTCTGCATGAATTGCAGTTCCACTCTAGCTGATTGAATGTGGAACAGCTGTAGTAACATTCCCATAGCCAGTTGCATGGAAACACACTCCAATATCTAGGAACATCATGTGGGTGTTGGGCCTTTTCATTCACTGTGAGCAGGACCTCATGCCGGTGTTTGGCAAACAGCATCACAGATGGTATTGGGATTTGCCTCTAACAACATACACTATGGAGACAGGCCAACAAACAGGACGGGGGATGTGCCAGATATGAATATGGAATGTAAGTGTTGCTCTTCTGCATTTGGGGTAATGTTGGTTTAACAGGGTGTGTGTAATTATGGCTGGTCTACATGGTTTAATACCTTGTCATGACAGTGTTATGTGTTTGAGGAAACTCTCACCTGTAGGGATATCTGCAGACTGGGCAGTGTTTGGAGTCTTATGTTTTTTGTGTTAGAACTCCAGAAGCATTGTGTGAGGATTGCAGTCAGTACATGGTGACAGCCATGAGAGTTACTGACTTCATATCCCTCATAGGACCTATGTCACAACAGACCCTGTTACGACAGTAAATGTATGAAGGTATCACAGCAACATGCCAATATTGGCACAGTGTTTGTGCTCCAGCCACAAGTCTATCAGCCTTTGTACATATGTCATGTAGTAAGCGGTGCATATGTTCTGTACACCATTATTTATTGACAACATACCTGATAACAAGACAGTCAGATATCAGACTGCTAGACATGTTATGTATAGTAGGGGTTACTTCTGAGGACATAACCTGGGCATTCTGTGGTTGTGTGTACAGTACTGGGGTCTGTTTACTTATGGTGATTGTCGACCTTGGCCTGTGCACAGACTGTGGTAGATGCCATTGTTCTTGGTGCTGTTCTATCTGATGTTACATGCTGCTCCAGAGTATGGTACCGTATTGGCTCCCATATCTGTAGGGCCAAACACACACATGTCCCATACCACAGACAGGCATCGGACCACACTGTGTTGTGACCCAGTTTATGTAAGGTTAGTGTGTGAGGGGTACATATGAGGATGCTGTTTATCAGACAGTCCATATAGTGTCATATTATGCATGCATACCATACGTGGCTGTGCACACATTGTTTGTGGGTATGCACTTTCTCACAGGTGTCTGTTACTCTGTGCTGTGACATGTGTGTAGAGTCTGCTATATTTGCAGGTACATGTGTATTCCCCCATACAAAATGTAGTACAGTGTTGTGGCAGTCTGCCTGTAGTTTGCACAGTGTTTTGTTGCATGCCTAGCAGCTTAACCAGTAAGTTAGTAATTACCAAGTGTGCTGTTATGTCCAGATATTTGCAAGACATACTGCTGCCAGGCCACTATAACTGTTGTGTATTTCTGACAAAGCAGTGGGACTCTTTACAGATATATGTCACTACCTACTGGGTAGCATGTGGCCATGTGACCTCTGCACCACCAGGTATTATGTGTCAGGACAGATTGGTGTGTGTGAATGCATAAACGGTATGGGCATATGTAGTCCAGTATTTACGTGATATACCCATGTACATAGCTGTTAACATTCACATGGTCAGGCATGGTCCACATATCTCGCACAAAGGGGATTTGTGTATACCTCTGGACTGACCACAGAGTGCCAGACTGTCCACATATATTGGTCATGTCTCTGCTGTAGTCCACATGATCATCACTGTGCTAGCTGTAGTACTGTACTATGATGTCCTTAGGATGTCTGTCAGTAACCACTGGCATACATGTCAAAAGCAGATGTGACCTCCCACACACAACATGTCTGTTAAGACAACCCCTGTTACAATAGCAACAGTCTACATATATTCCTGCAATACATACATGAAATCCCCTTGCACTAAGAGGTTGGGACTATTAGTGATGGGGTAGGACTCCACTCCATGTTCTGGATATATGGTAAACGTATATGTATATAGATATATATGTCTATCCATATATCTATATAGATATATAGACATATGCATATCGACATACATATATGGATATATAAATAAATATATATATATATATATATATATATATATATATATATATATATATATACAAACTCAAATATATACATATACAGAGCTATATATGTCTACACATATACAGATATATTTATAGATATATATTCACATATAGTTATGGATATCTACATATATATCGACATACATAGGTATATCTGTACATATAGGATGTGCATACACATGCACACACACACACACACACACACACACACACACACACACACATATATATATATATGTATATACACAGAGAGATCTATAAATGGCCATATATATATAATACACTATACAGATGTGTAGAAATACATATATATGAATACATATGTGTATGTACATGTAGGCAAATACCTACATATGTATATGTATATATCCATATCCTTGTCATGTGTAGACATTACTGTATACCTTCCCAAATGTATCACACCGTATGTATCTGATATGTGTATATTTAGATATAACAACAGATGTGATGCAACAGTAATAACACTAACAAGTACTACACAATTGTGGAAGTCACAGCAATCGTTCAATACTATTCAATATGTATACTGACAGATATATTGGAAAACAACAGCTGTCTTCACAGCTGTCATGGCATAGTGCTTAACTGCTGTGACTATAGTGGACGGTGTACTGGGTTCAATACCTGCAGGGGCTGTTTATTTTGTTGCTGGGCAGAACAAGGGCTGTTGGATACAGAGTGGTTAAGGCAGTTTTGAGCAGCTTTACGTGTGTTGGGGTGGGTTTGCGTGAAGCTAAGCAGTGCTAAAGTACGATTAAATGTATGGGTGCTTACACCATGTAGGCTTCGCTTACCAGTGCACAAATGTGCTCAGCTGTTATATTGCAGCAATGCAGACACCTGCGAAGCATGGCTCAACCCTGGTAATCAGTGCTCAGATCCCAGTCTGATAACATAGCAGGGTAATGACATCTGTAATAAGTGTATGCAATGTCATGTACAAAACATGCGTCTAGGTGCCATCTGTACCCTAGCAAGGGGTGTGAGTGTCATGTCTGGGACACTCAAGTATATAAGACCTGTACCTTACTCTTATTCATGTGAATGTGTACATACAAGAGTAGTAACCCAGGTAACATGTCATCAAACTGGAATGTAGTGTATCATGCCATTACTACTGTTGACAGTGCTTTCCCAGGCAAGAGTAGATTGCTAAATGTAGTACTGGAAACAAGCACCCCTGCAGGCATAGCTGGACTCTAAAGCCTCACTGTCATGTTCCTGGTGTGTGAACTGTGTCACAGTATATATCCCCTACTGGATAATGATCTACCATGTGGAAAGTAACTGTAGACAACTGTCTGTACAGCACATGTCAGTGAGGGCTTCCAACATGTAGTAATGACATACATATTGTTGTCAGGCATCTATCTGTTGACACATTCATCCCACTGCATAGCTAGTTGCCAAGATGATGTCTGTCAGTCCCTGTAAAGATATGCAGATGGCAGGTATCCAGCTTGGATACATACGGGCAATCTATGCTTGACTGACACTGACATGTCTGCTCAGCTGTGTTGTAACTGGCACAGATAGGGCACAAAACCCTGTATGCACCACATGCCATAGGTACCTCCACTACACTACCACAGTCAACAGAACATGCTTGGGCACAGGTCTCCATCACAGACACTAACCATGCGTTGTAATACATGTTGCATACATGTCAACTGGATCACCTCAGTGGTCATTTGCAGGAGGCACCCAGAGGATTGGCTGATGAATGTCACTCTCACCCTGAGGGTCACTACAGTGGTGTTTGTTGATAGATTGCCTGCTGGTACATGGCAGGTGGCATGATACTACTGTACACACACCCCCTACACTTCCCATCTCTCCCTGGACAATAGCCAGGTGCACACTTATGACCACCTGCAGCGATGCACCCCAGTACTGACAAATGTGTACGTGTGCATTACTGGAGATATCAGTGTCTGTGTGTTAGTACACCTGTAGTTGGGAATACCATGAAGGCCTTCACACCCACTACAACACCCATTGCAATAGTAAGATGTGGCTGCTGCTGTACCGGACATTACATGTACCCTGTTACGCTCCTCTACCTAATGGCCACATGAGTCTTGCAGTGCCAACACAACAGTGTTGTACAAATGTGTTGATAGGCATGGGATGCCCATTGAGTTCTGGCAAGTGTGTGTATGTGTGCATGTCTGTATATCTGTAGGGTACAACATTCCAAGGCCACATACTCTTATTACAATACACATTGCCACACAGTATTATGGATAGTGATGCTGCTGTCCATAGATGAGTGATGACAATGCATCACCCTACTATGCCTGTGGCATGTGCATTAGATGCATATCCCTGTAGTACCACTGTTGGGTTATACAATGGGTTGTATCGCAGTCGTGGGCAATGTGAGATGGTGGGTATGTCAGAGTGCCATCATGGGTTCCAGTGTGTACAATATCCACTGTGAGGTGTGGATGCTGTGTACACTGTCATTACATCATGGTACCCCGGTACATGTCCCATGCACCACTGTATGGTGACCACTGTCACCATCAACCATACAGGTAACTGATACCACAATCTAGTCCAGTTATGCATGTGCTATGTGCAGCCTACCTGTAACACATTGGACACACTGACAAGTTAGTTAGCAGCGATGGGCCCAGGTCTCTCTGATGTGTGTCCGCCTGTTATGTGTCTGTTAATGTGTATATGATGGTATGTCACACTGTGTATTGTCCATATACAACCATTACACCCCCTGTTACCATACTGTACATGTCTGGGGATGTTCTGCATGTAACATGTAACCTGAAACACACCTCACCCTAAACGCTGTGTGGTGTGTGCAATGAAAGCCACACACATCAGTAGCACTACATACCTAGGTAGGGCTCTAGTACCAGTGTTGCCATGTAAGAGTGTGTGTGTGTATGTGGATGCATCTACATCAGGTTGCTGATTATGCATGCCCCAGTGGGTCACCTGTCCATGTGGCACAGGCAGTAACTGTTATACAGACCTGTGACATATGTTCAACTGTACCCAGGATATGTCACAGCCATGGTGTCAGCACAGTGCCATACCCCTTTTGGAATATGACTGCAGACCATCCTCCTGCTGCCATATGTACACCTATGACACAAATGGATAACATTATGGAGACCACATTCACTCAGTGTTACTAACAGCTATAATGCATGATGGCTGAACAGCTACACTACCTGACATGTATGCATTAAACATTACTGCTGACAACATGTTACACAGCAGTACATTGGTATACTGTAGTACAGTCACCATGTGCATCAGATCCATATTAGCCTGTCCCTGCATCAATGTAGGCATGTGGCACAGGTATCATCATATGCACTGGGTGTGTTGTTGGTTTGCCAGAGACCAAGGGTAGGCCATAAGTTTGACACCATGTGTGTGGGTGAGGGGTGTACTTAGCTGAAATGGGTGTGGTGATGTGGTGTGTAGGTATGGGGTTGCCCTAGGTGTGTTTGTATAGTGTATAGGTATGCATGCACACAGTTCTGCCGTGTGGCTGCTCTATACAGGTGTTTCTTGGACAGCTGCAGACCATAGCTGGCAGGGTGTGCAGTTCACTGCCTCCGGCCAAGGACACATGGACTGTGCCTACCAGGAATTCCATGGGCACGTCCAGGTACAGGCCTCGATGTGCTACTCTCCTCTGATGATGACAGATGTCTGCTGGAACCAGGTTCCTCCTGGGACTGGCCAGGGCTACGTGCACATGGCCTGCTGTGGTGTAATGTGGACAGCACCCTCCCTGCAGTGCTGGGGCTGGTATTGCCACTTCGGGAGCACCTTGGAGTCTTAGCACATCCATGTTGACCACCAGCTGTTGGTGTTGCTGGCCTACATCCACACGGCCATTGCACCACTCCCACCACATGTTCGAACATGGACAAACCACGGTCAATGAGGCCCACCATTTCACCCAACCATCTATCCATGACCTCGGTATAATCACGGAGGGCACCTGCAAGTTCATGGAAGTTGTCACTTACAGATGAGATAGCAGCCCTCTGCAGCCTCAGACCCTGTCTGGTGTACAGTTCCATATGTGCCTGTGCCCCCATGACAGCCTGAAACATGTGCGTGGTGGTAGCAGTTGTGGCATTTCTGCAAGGGGCATGATGACCAGCAGCCCTACCATGGGCACACCGGTACATCTGCCTATGTGGTGCCCTGCTGGACATCTGGCTATGCCTCCTGTGACCAGATAAGTAGGCATAAATACCACACTCTCCTGTGCACTGCCATCAACCACCAACTGTCCTTCTGCTATGGCCACTGGTGATGGGGTATGTATAGGCACTGTAACAGTGTGCAGGGTTGGGGTGGCTAAGAGGGGGATGTCAAACAATGGTGCAGTTTTGGCCTCTGAGAACAGCGCCTGTGCCTCAACATTCCTATCATCATCTTCGGTGTCTGTATGGACACCAACATCAGATTGCATGCAGGAGGGACCCTGACCCACCTTGCCACTTGTGGGGGAAAACAAGAAACGCACTTTAAGACCAGGAATGACTGCTCATAAGGTGAATGCTCTGTCCACTACACTATTTCTGTACTGTTTCAGTTGCATATATCTTGCTTTTTATCCTCTTGAGCCATTTAAGCTGCATTAACCGTAGGTAAGCGATAGGCAAACCCATGCATCTATGGTTAAATTTACTCTGTTTCATAAAAAAAAAAAAAAAAAAAAAAAACACTTCTTTATATTTAATGTTTTAACTATTGCTCTTGTACACTTGGGGGTGTTGCTGGGGGTATGCAAACAATTATGAGCGGTCTAGCTCATTCTTATTCATACACTGCTGTTCTTGATTGCAGGGGCATGTTTATTCTGAGAGCTCTGCTCTCAGACATGCCTCCTGCACTAGTACATGCTCCGTGTCTGTTTAAGAGCTCAGGCAGTGCACCTTCATTAATATGCACGGCATGCTGCTGTCCTGCTCCTAACCGGCCGCTTCCATGCAGGACTAAGCTAGTCCTGCTTAGAAGTATAGTGCATCTGGGGGATTGAGTAAAAGGATAGAGAAAGGAAGGGGGGGTTCAGTAGGATCCTGGCAGGGGCAGGAACATAAATTTAATTGATAGTGTTTAAGCTCTTTTTCAAAACGATTTATGTGTGCAATTTTTCTTACATTGGAGGGGAGTTTGTTCCAGGCATGAGAAACTGACTGCATAAGAGTCTGCCAATGTTTTTATTGGGTTTATAAATATCTAGGAGATGTTGTTTGGAGCTACAGAGAGAACAATTAAGGGTGTAGTAGGATACTAGGGAGGAGATGGAGGGGCAAGCTGAAGATTTGTAGAGTATGGAGTGAATGATTTGTAGTGGAGATAGTAGATGTTGTTGGGAGAATTCTAGCCATTGACGCTTCATTAGTGCAAGGCAGTGGTGAGAGCTATAAGGCTGGTTTGTCTCAAATCTGATGATTTTATTATAAGTTTGCTCAAGCTTAGTGATTAATGTGGTTTGCAACTTTGTAAGGATGGAACCAGAATAGAGTAGGCAAGGTAGGAGTAATGCCTGAGCAAGAGACAGTTTGGAGTCTGATATAAGGAATTTTTTGTTCCTATAAAGTAGTCCTAGTCTTTGGTGTGTTTTTTGATGCAATGTTGAATGTGCAGGTTAAAGTTTAATTGGTTGTCAATTATGGTGCCCAGGAGTTTAGTAGGATGTTCTATTTTGACAGTAGTGTTGCTTAGTGATGAGGTGGTAAAAGTGGCTTCGATATGGGAGAGTGATCTAGGAAGGAAGGAGAGGTTTTTTTTTTAATTTAAGATGAACTGTTTTTTTTTTTCAGCTATCTTTCAGTGGAAAGGAATGTGTTTTGTGTAAGTGTATGAAGATGACACATGTTGTCAGAGAAGAATAGTGTAGAGTCATCTGCATAGTGTGTAAGAGAGGAGTGGCCGCAGGATGTGTGGAGGCTATTAGTAAAGATATTGAATAGAAGGGGTCCTAGAATAGAACAGTGGAGGATTCCTATTTGAATGGGTAAGACAAAGCAGGAAGTGTGCCATCTGACAGACTGTAGTCTATTGGTAAGGTAGCCAGACAAACACTGAAGAGTGGAGGATGATGATGAGTGGAGGATGGAGGAGTTGACATTAGCTAGTTTAGTGAGAAGCTGATGAGGTACTGTATCAAAGGCTCTTGAGAGGTCTAGGAAGAGACAGGACATGTTGGTTGTTGTATCTAGCATCTGCTACAGTTCGAGTAAAAGATAGAAGGGCAGTAGCTGTACTGTGTTTGGCTGAAACCCATGTGGGCTAGTAGTCAAGAGGTTTTCACGGATTAGTAGTTTGAGAAGCTGTGTGTTTACACTTTTATCAAGAATTTGTAAAAGTGGGGAGATTATGGCTATGGGTCTAAAGTTGGAAGGGTCAGTTGAGTTTCTTTCTTTGTGTAGAGGCATAATATAGAATGATTTCCAGATGTTGGGGACAGTGGCTTCTTGGATAGATCTATTTACAAGTATAGACATAGAATAGACTATAGAATCTGTGGCAAGTTTGAGAAAGAGAGAGGCAGGTTATTAATAGATGGAGAACATTATTTGAGTGTAGGAGTGATATGATGTAGGTGATGGGGACTGGTTTAGTGAAAAAGGAGTTTTATTAGTATATGGGCCCAGACAATATCCCAGGATGCCTTCTAAATAGCATGAAACATGACCATTCAGGACCTCTGGAATTACTATTTAACCGTATCCTCCAAACAGGCTTCATGCCTCATGAACAGAGAAAGGTAACAGTCATCCCTCTGCACAAAGGTGGGCCATCTATAGACCTAGTCTTATATGTAAAGGCATGGAAAGAACTATCATGGAGATGATCAGTCGAGATATAGTAAACCTCCAGACACTGGACCCAACCCAGTTTGGTTTCGCCAAGGGCTGACGATGCTTACTCAACCTGGTGAACTTCTTTGAGAAGGTCAACAAAGCAATGAACGAGGGCAAAATCGTTCACAATGCCTACCTTGACCTGGCCAAGGCATTTGACACAATACCCCACTCGGTGATTGTTGACAAACTCAAGAGGTTAGGTACAAACCCATATGTCACCTGGTGGATAGCCAACTGGCTTGCAGACAGGACCCAGGAATGTAGAACTGGGAAGTCCACCTCTACAACGAGGGCAATCACAAGTGGAGTCCCTCAGGGATCAGACCCCTCCTTTTTGGCATTTACTTCTCAGACGTCAAGGCCAATGTTAGTGGCCTATGGCTGTCTAAGTTTACTGATGATCGCAAATTAGGAGCTGTCATTAAATCTCACACTGACACAATTGTTCTCCAGGAGGGGCTAACACAGGCAGACAACTGGTGTTAGAGCCATGGACTAAAACTAAATGCCAAGAAATGCTTAATAGTATTTGTTGCGAAGTCATCCATCTCTGGTAACTATCATATTGACAATGCACACCTTAGAGTTAACTCAGTAGTCAGGGACTTAGGGACACACATAGAATGTAATCTAGCCTTTCACCATCACATGTCTATAGTGGTGAGGAAATCATTCTATGTTCCACAACTTATAAAGAAAGGTATGGCATCTAAGCCCAGGGAAGTCATTGTTCCACTGTATTTGGCATTCACCAGACGTATCAGTGAGTACAATTCTTCCTTTGGTGTGTACCTAACCAGGCATATCCAACAATCAGAATGCCCACAGAAGTTCCTCACTAAAAGAATACAGGGTAAAAGTAAAATGTCCTATGCAGACCACCTCAAGGCCCTATCCCTGTATTCTGTCTCCTACAGGCTTTTGAGGGGAGATCTATGCCTGGCATATAGGGCATTGTCATATCCCATTCTGATGGACCTCCTGCATATACACAAAAAAAACAGCACCAGAATTACCATTCTAAAGAATTGAACCTTGCCTGTGATACAACCAGGACCTGCTAGGAGATAGGCATGTATCCCATAGACTACCCCATCTATGGAACAGGCTTCCCATCCATGTGAAGCAGAGTTCCTCCTTAAATCAATTCAAATGCATCTTGGGCACTTAGATGGGAAACCAGAAATTCATCCCTGGTTTGAAACCTATGCCATAAATGGACACAGGTAACCTGTAAATAGTTAATCTCCCAGGCACATACTTACACTTAGCAATGGTGTCAGAACATGTCAGAGACTTGGGATGCATGAACAGGCTTAAAAAGACCCTTGTGGTCGTTAGCCTAGTAAACACCTATAAACCTATGTGTGGGAGAAGAAGAAGTGATATGGTGCTTGAGTTAGTTTTTGGATAGTGTTAATGAGGTAATTGTTGTGTAGAGTCACAGTTTCATGAGGAGTGTTATTTGGGTAAGTGTTGGGGTTGTAGGGTTTCCTGGGTGAAGAACTTTATTGATGTCACTCCAGAATTTTTTGGATTAGAGGAGTGGTTGGTTTGTGCTTTGCTGTAGAATTTTTTTCTTGTCTGTGTTAATTTGTTTTTGGTAAGGTTTCTGAGTTCTTTATAGTTTTGGAAGTGTGAGGGGTGACTGGTTTTAAGCCAGGTTTCACAGAACTATCTTTTATGCATAAAGGAGTGAATGTCTTTTGAAAGCCAGGGGGCATAATTTGTTTTTATTATAATTTTCCTTAAGGGTGCTAGTGAGTTCAGTAATTATGCATATCCTAAACAAGAGTAAGGCAACCAATACCTTCTAGGAAAAGATATGTCAAGGACTGGTACAGGAGTAAAATGGGCATCCATAATATGCCAATAGTTCAGGTGTTTCACAAAATCTCTAAAATATTTCTTCATGCCAAGTCCAAGACTCAGGAAAGCTTGACCAGTGGGGTGGTCACCCTGTACAGAAGAATACCATAAAACTAAGAAATATCCACTTAGAGATCTTGCATATCTGGTGGTGGATTGGATGTGAGAGATGAGCTGGTAACAATTGCTCAGGTGTCAGGGGATACCAGAGGTAAGTTGTGGTACATGCCTTTCCTGCAGGGCACTGCTTAGATCATTTGCATGTTTTACTCGAACATATACATCTGCACTTATGCTACCCAGGGACATCACGACTGCAGTGGTGACAACCTGAAACATAAGGCTATATTGTAAAAGTGCTTGTAGGGGATGAATCAAGCAGTTAGGGGCACATGACATTCTTAAAGGACACTAAATATCACCTTTTCATAGCTGGCTGCATCTGTATCAGGGCTGCAAAAGAGACAACCACCACCACAAAATCGATATGTGCCCAAAGCTATGTATAAAGTTGGCTTATAACAGACTATACAATGCATGGCGGTCAGAGTAACAAATGTTTACCAGATTTAAACTGGTATGTTATCTATATGTATTTACTGATTCCACTGGGAGATTATCTTGTGCAATATGTCAGTACATGCCTGATGGCAGTGGGTTTCTAAAGGCTACAAATGATGTTAAAATGCAGAAACACACTCAAAGTTTACTGTGACATCATCAGAAATGACAACAGTGGAAGGTAAATGTACCTACCCACATCTCAGAGAAATGAGGAGGTCTAGCATGAACTTTTGACATCACCTGTGTTTAGAGTAGGCTGCCGCAACCATGTCAGGTCCACTTCTAATACACCTTTACCTCATTCCTTGCAGAATAGACACTATTGATGTACACACACACACACATACACACACACACATGCACACACACACATACGCGTGCACATCACTGGGGAGAGGTGTGTATGGACCGATCATTGTCATAACTCCAGAACATTCTCTCACCTGGATGTTATTTTGGCATTAAATAGGCACTGCTGATTGTGCTGAATAGCCTGTGCAAAAACCTTTAACCTTTGCAGTGACTACAGGACATTCTGTCCCACAGACAGACTGCCATCATGTATGGTAACCTAAAATAGACATGCCTGATGAGTGTACTGGTTACTCATTTGGCATGCATTAGTGCAGCTGCACAGTTGCAGATTACTAGGTGTCATGGTCATTCTAATGTATGGTTATGCACTTCAGAACTACACAGTAGGCTAAGAACAGGTAGTACACACTATCTATGACACCCACATTGTTCTCACTGTCCATGGTGCCTCTGGCTACTGACAATCCTGGGATATGGCTCTTGCTCATTTGGCTCCATAGTGGCCTTCACTCCATGCCAATGGAATAGCCCTATGGAAAATCACCCTGTAAGAAAAGCTGGTATAGCTCACACATACACCAGATGAATGCGTCATGGGAACAACATAGATGGTACAGAAACATATTGTATATAACAGCTTGTGTACTGCACACCACCAGGAAGTTGACATAGTGGAATCCCTTCCAGTATATACAAGGAACCACGTGTAACAGGTGGAACATTTATAGCAATGTAGGTGCAGTAAATGGCCCCAACGACCTCTTAAGAATGGAGTACATTAAAGAATGTCCTTATAGTAATGGTAATGGTTATGGTTTCCTCTTCTGTCCATGGAAACTAAATGTACTCCTTCAGCATAATTAGCAACATAGTAAGAAAATGGTGTATGATTCATAAGTTCCCTTTTGGGTGTAGAAACATCCCTGTAGTAGAGCTCACATGATGTTTCTGTCCACATGGTAGCACTCCCAGTCCTATTCAGTATAATTGGTAATGTTATAAAGATATAAAGAGAGGCTTTAATGTCAGTCTGATGTACTTTCTGGGCACTACTTGTAAGAAATATGTGAATGTGCTTCATTGGTTTGTAAAAAAAATAATCCAACATACAAATAAGACAGCAATGTGTTTTGTGTCACCACATTTTCCATATTCAGAGACTGACATGCTTTTCCTTTTTTTGTTTTTTATGTGGTAGTGCTGTGGTAGCTTTGTCACCACACAGTAAGATGTTGTCCTGTTCGACTCTCAGCTAGAGCGTCTTCTGTGTGGAGACATGCGTGAATGGGTGTACCTTCGTTGAAGGTTGTGGGTCAGGGCTGGCAAATCGGCACATAAAAATCTACTGCCAATCATTAGCGGACCTGAGTTCCACTGTGGTGACCCCTAACCGGGAAAAGCCGAAAGACACAAACAACAATTGCATTGGAATGAACTGTTCAAATCAGCTCAAACATAACTGGCAAGGAAATGCACTCTAAGAACAGTATTTCCGTAGCCTATAGTTTTGGGCCCCCTGCACATTGGGTACTGTCACTGAAGTATAATTTAGTACCTATGAAAATGGCATGAAGAAAACAAAAGGCAGCTGCCTGAAGGCTTGATTTGGATTGGTGTTACTTTTTTTTTGCTTTTTAGTGTAGGTCTGCTTACTAGCTTTCAGGCAAGTTAGTTTTAAAAGACACAAACCAGCCATTATGTGAGAATCAATGGTAATCATTTAATTGCATTACTAAGAAAAATTAAAAGGAAGGTGTAAGGCACATTATCTGCAATTTAATTTTCTGATTGTCGTATTTGCCACCTAGCAGTGTTAAAATTTGCTCTAAGTGATAGTTACTGGTGATGTGACATCCCAACTCTATGTACAACATAAGAAAAAAGGATGCTGATGCTGATGACAATGCCATTTAGTGGGTGTGTGAATCTGTAGCCACATTCTGTGCATTGTGATGCACTGTGCATGTCAAAAATTTGTGAAGATATCTGTTTTCCTCATTTTTTTCAACAAGAGGATTTTTTTATGATGTTGGTGACCTGGATATAATTAACATATCCAGGCCAACTACAGAAAAAAGGTGTAATTAATTCATCTCCTTAAGGATAAGGCTTAATCTTTGAAACTGCCTGGCAGCCATGGCAGAGACTTAACCTCAGACAGTCACAACACATATATAGATGTCTGCAGCATGCATGCTTGTACTGTGCATGTGACATATTTCCCACGTTGATGCCATTGTATGATGTCTCCTTGCAAAAGAGGGATTAATGGATATGGCACATAAAAAAAGGATTTGGCTTGCATTATTATTATGGTTTTAAGGAACTCACAAAATGGCCATCATGACTAAAGAAAACTAAGACTATGATAGACTATAGTCAAGTTTGTGATCACTGATGCCACCGGAAAGCACAGATAGCAGAAAATGAGGCAGAATACCTTGGAGGGCAATGAAAAAATAGCTCCAAAAGCCAGGAGGATTATGGAGTAAACAATCTAAGGATGATTAGAGCAGGAAGGTTTCAACTTCAAACACAGTGACACAGAAAGGCAGTAGTAGACTTTTATTTAGCAAATTGTACACTAAGGGAGGACGGCAATAAGCATGTCGAGGGACAAGGTGAAGCAGAATTACAGCATTTGTAGAAAAGGAAAGAATAATGACAGATTTAATCACAAGCAGTATGGCTGTCTGTGTGCGTGTGAGTGTGTGAGCGTGTGTGTGCGCGTGTGCGCATGTGCATGAGATGCTGTGAATGCCTGCACTGAGACACAATCATTTTACTCATCTGAAATCCAAATTTCATTTTGTGAACAAAACTCTAAGCAAATAAAAATGGATTAGTGTGTCTCCTCCTGTCACCAAACCCAACATGTCCACCTACACAAACACACTACAGTTGTATGTGACAGATACATAGCTGAAGATATGAAGTAGCAAAAATATTGTCCTAAATGAAAAGGAGCAATGTTTAAGCAGTGCACTTAATTTGATGGTGAAAAGCTATGCATGCCCCTTGCAGTCACCTGTACTTTTAGTGATCTGTGGGAAAAATTATTTTTTCATGCACAAACCAATCTAATGAGAGGAAAGTTGCTGAATCCACCTCCCCCACCCAATTTATTGGTCAAAGACAGTGATGTAGTTGGCATGATAAGTGGTTTTATGACATACACTTTAAGGAACAGGAATTTTAATTTATTATAGCTTGCGTTAGCGTTGTCGCCTCAGAGTAAGACGCTATCCGGTTCGATTCTCAGCTAAAGCGTCTTCTGCGTGGAGACATGCGTGAATGGGCGTACCTTCGTTGAAGGTTGTGCATCAGGGCTGGTAACTCAGCATGTAAAAATCAACTACCAATCATTAGCGGACCAGAATTCTGCTGTGGCGACCCCTAACTGGGAAAAAGCCGAAAGACACAACAACATAGCTTGTGTTTTTTTATTAACATAAAATGATTTCATATTTACTAGAGACTGTTCATTTGTAACACAAATATCTAAATAGAGAAGTATATGGTATATTTGTAAAGGAAAGAATGTGAACATACACTATCTCTATTCATAGGTATACAAGTTATATGCAGACATTCTAATTATTTTATGTAGAATTATATTGCAAATGCTGTCTACCTTCTGGACCAGTGGTTCTTCTGCCTGTAGTGTAATATGGAACATTTCACAGCAAGCAGATGCATAGATCTTTGAAAAGCTGATGGGCTTCTGAGAGTTACCTTCAAGCGGTACTTACATTTTTGCATAAACAAATAAGCAATACTTTACTTGTGAAGCAGGCTAATTGGCTCTGGGACTTCTTCAGATGGATAGATAGACTCAAAAGAGAGTATCATTTGGAACAGCTATTAAGTGAGTATTGTGAGTTTGCCAAGCCTGAAGAACAAGGAGTGGAAGACCAGAATTTCATGGCAGTTGTTTTAAATTTCATTACATACTTAAGGATGCATGCTGACCTAAGATTAACCATACAGAATTACAGGTGTAGGTCACAAATTTGGTTTTATGGGTAACTGGTAGCTATTTAGCCTTTCCATTTGTAAGGCATTAATATTCAAACCTTGGAGAGTGAACTTCTGCTAATCGATGAGAGTTTATATTCTTAGGACAAATAAGTCCTCCTTCACCCAATGTTTCTCTGTCAATTTTTGATGGGGGGTTATTATTCTGTAGCTTATTCCCAGATGTGATTGTGTTTTATTGATTTCTGAAAAAAATTTTGAATAACAAGGCACAGATTTAGTTTTTGACAGAACTGTGTTTTATGTTTCTGCGTCTCTGTCTGTGTGTGCGCATGTGCATGCCTCTGTGTATGTGTGTGTGTGTATCTATTCAGTTACTGGTAATGAAATAATTGCAAAATCATTATGATGAGAAAAAGGGAAAGAAAACCAGTTGATGATAATAGCTTGACTCTATAAACAAAAAAATTGTCCTTAGTTTCTAAGCAGAGCAATAAGGAGGGCATAACTGTCAATTTAGATGGGTCAACAAGACCTATGGCACAGCCCTAACAATAGTAAAAATTATTTTACAGAAGTACTTAACTGATTGTCTTACCAGTCCCTGAATGTTTTTTACTTAAGTGCTGTAAAAGCTACTTTTGCTGGCACATTTTATGAACCCAAGTTTGACGATTTAGTACTACATTTTTCTAATTTGCATGCCGACCACACTGAGATGAGCATTTGAATAGTGGACAGTATCAGAGTTTTTAAGAGGCATACCTGCTATGCTTGTCCAGACTACTCACAAGATAGTGATCCTGAGTCTGATACTATTGTGATTAGTGCTTTAACCAAAGTACAAGACTTCAGCCAAACTATAAGATTGACTTACTCTGATTTGACCGGGTCATTAGACTGGGTAGACCCCAAACTGAATGTTGTCTCAGTGCTGCAGATAAATATGTTGCTTAACTTTTATAACTTCCTAAGGATTCAATCATCTGTTTATTCTTTATCTGCTGCCACAGACTAATGAGATTCAATAAGCACATGAGATGCTCGGGCTCATGACAGCTGCAGGTTGTGAAAACTGCTGCAGGAAAAAATGATCTCTTCTCCTTGTCTTGTGACTGTGAATCATACCTGCTGCATGGTGGTGGGGTCGGGTGGGGTATGTTCTGAAGGATTAAAATACTACCTGCAGTGGTGGTTCAGATAAGCAGCCTTTGGCTGATAATTCATACCTCACAACTGTACAGATTTTCACAGAATGTCCAGATTTTTGCCTTATAACGATGATGCAGTGGTAGTTTTGTCACCTCACAGCAAAAGGTTCTCAGGTTTGATTCTCAGCCGGGGTGCCTTCTGTGCTGAGTCTGCATGTCCTCCTTGCATTTGTGTGGGTTTTCTCTGGGTACTCTGGTTTCCTACCACATTACAAAGACATACGTCTAGAGTGTTTTTCCCTGGGCCTCCACTAAAAATTGGCTTTGTTCCAAGTTGGACTTTCCTGGTAAATAAATGTTAAATAAGCAATTTGGTTGGTACCTCATAAAAATTTTATTTTTTGACAAATTACTGGGATGATCTAAGGATTAGCGGACCGGAGTTCCGCTGTGGCGACCCCTAAATGGGAAAAGCCGAACGACACATACTTACATACATACTGGAATGATCTAAGGATTATAAATAATGACTTGCATTTCAGTTAAAGATTTCATATTTTTCAGAAAATGCAAGCTAACACAAATCCTGTTATTCTAGCAAATTTCTAAGTTTATAAGAGCAATATTTCATATGTCCCTATTTTTGGACCTTTGTCCCCTCATTATGTTAGGCTTTGTCCAAATTTCTTGCATTAAGACGTTGAGGGGTATGTTGACAATTATACACAGAAGCAGAATTTCCTTTTATTAAAGCTAAAACAAGTCTTTGAAACAAGAAGACAGATGAAAATTAGTCTGGGGAAATCACTTTTCTAAATAATGCCAGAATGACAATTTCCAAAATCCCGATATTCAGTCATTTCTATCTGCAATTTAGCTCTACTTTGCTAAAGATGATAGGAAAGACGTCTCATATGTGCTTATTCCTGTCTTCTCTTACCTGTCAAAAACTGATCCTAACTGGTCTGTGTGGATTTTATATGTGTGAGAAGAAATTCTGATATTTTGGAAAATAATACTGAATAAGAGTGGTCAATCCATTTAAGTTTTGTCTGTAGTGTTTGTAGACCCATCTACAAAAAATGCAAGCAAAAATGTTTTTTATGTAGGTAAAGCACTGAAAATGTAATATCAGAAAATGGCAAAGCATCATAAAAGGGGATACATGTTTAGCATAGCTGTTTATTCGTATAAACATACTTTTAGCCCTTACAGTTTAAGCATGAATAACCCAGAGGTGGGAAGAACATGAAAATGTTGGGATATTTACTTATTACCCCAATCCATGAGGGAGGTGGGTGGTAAACCTGGGGTGAATTTGCAATTTTTCATTTATTCATCCAAAATACATTTGACTAGAGTAAGAGACGTACTTCACTTTATGTGGAGAGTTACATGGTTCCACAGAAGAGGTATCCTCTGTGATACATGCTTATACCTAGAACATGCTCTATTTATGTTGTAAAAGGATTGAGATCCCTTTCGAGGATGGTCACGCTACCACTGGACTTGGGAATGTGTATTAGGTCTGAAAGAAAGTAGTCTGTTGAAGCTCACAGCCAATAAGATGCCAAAAGGAAGAAAGCTTTAAGGTGGTCTGCATAGTTTTTTTTATAACTTAGGCCCTTTTTTTTTTTGTAAGAAAGCTTTGTGGTCAGTTAAGTTGTGACAAGTAGTTAGGCAGATACTTACTGAATGGTGCATTATATTTAATGATCATTCTGATGATAGCCGAGGGCAGTGAAATGATTGCATCCCTGGACCTGGATGCCATACCTTTAGATATCAGCTGTGCATTGTAAGAGGATTTTGTAAGTTACTAACATCCTTATTTGTTAATTGCATAATGATCCTTTCCATATACTACAGATGAGACTGGTCAGGCTCATGGGTCTATAATTACCTGCGTATGTTGACTCCCTAGCTTTGTGCAAGGGATAACTGTTGCTGTCCTTCATTTATCTGGCACAAATTCTGGTTGGAGGTGGATACTGAATAAACTCTGTATGACAAGTCGTGTTTCAGATGAATCAGTAGGCAGCTCAGTATGATTTCCAGCCTCATAGGAGTAGGATCTTGGCCTCAGATAGCTCCTTAAGGACTCGTTCTTGGAAGACTTGATGAAGGTGTAGTTGCAAGTATGTGATCTATGAATATAGAAGTTGAGGATGGTAAAAATGAACAAATTTTTTCCACTAGTAGATTAGCTATATCATTTAGTCATGTCATGTAGTAAAATACAATGTTAGATACTAAGAACGACATTGCAGAGTGAAACAATCTACACTAACAGTCTTCATAAAAAAGAAAAAAAATGTATTTTTAGCATAGATGATACAGTGAAGAAGCAAAATACAATATTAGATATTAGGAAAAATGATGTTGTGGAATAAAAAGAATTTGTACATTTGTTATATAACAAATCAAATGCATTTGCATTTTGCTCGTTGCCGAAGATAAACTTGTGGTGAAGGGTGACGTTTATGTATTACTTTTCATGGTTATTAATGTTATTCACTCCCATCTCCTTCCACCCACTAATGCTGAATTCTGTGCAGAATTTCCTTCTTGGATTATACAGCCCATAACTACAAGGGAAATTCTGCACCTCATTTATATCTTCCTGCAATTTCTGTTTTATCAAAGAAATACAGATTTCACTACATGGTGACCTTCTTATTGAGGTTACTTTAAGTGCCAACTAACTTAGCAAATATATGATGCTTTTTTTCTTATCAGCTAATGTTAGGTTTCTCTTCACATAACATACCCTGCAGAAATTTGCCCTTCTGGTCAATTCACATTTAAAAGTCAAAAGTTTACTGCGCCTTAATCAAATAGTTAATGATGGCACATTCTGAACATCCTCTCTAACCAGACCCGTCCTGCTGAAACATGTTCTCATTATGAAATATAATTATAGCTGTATGCTACATGGTGAAAGACATGCTTATCTGCTCTTTTCCTTTGTATCAAGTGTTGTTAACACTTGAAAAATACCTGACATGAAAAGCACTTTTTCTGAAATTTGTAAATGGAGCTAACTGATAACTGAATAGTGAAGCAAAAGTAATTCCATGCATCCTAGCTATAACTTATATTCTGTATATTCATGCATAGTTTCCTGATAGCAGTACACAGCAACTTTTTTTCTAAGATTCATATGAAAAACTGGAATATTATCATATCTATGGATGTATAAGACTGAGAACACAGACTGCATTGTAATTAGTAATTATAAATGTTCTGGTCTTGTATTACTTTGCAAGACTCATTATATTTTGTACTTAACTGTTCTATTGATTTTGCGAACATCCTTTTTTTCATATTCCTTGGCATGACTTGTTAATGGCTCAGATTCATGATCACTCGCGTATTGTGCTAAGTTTGTGTACTCGACAAGCAGCAGTGAGTGCCAGTGTGTAATTCATTAAATAGCACTGCACATCACATCTGGCTGCAAAACAAGGGTCAGTGGTAGAATATGCTAATGAATGTTTAAGAAGGTGAGATACATGCTAATGAAAAAATCCACATGACGGAGTGATTCAGGAATGTATAAAACTGGAGTATATATGCCTCGCTCCTTTTTGGCCCAAGGTCTTGGGAATACAGCCATGAACACAATTAGAAAAAAATGTTAAGGGGTGCTGCTTTTATCATTAACCTGCATGTGTAACAGGCTTTAATACAAGGTGCTACTGCTGTTCCCAAACCTTGGTCTAGATAGAAGGAGAAGAGTGTCCAGACATGTTTGATATATCATAGGCTTCATGATACTGAAATATTAGAGCTCTACATGTTGGAGAAGGATACCTCAGCAGAAACAGTCACCCTCTGCACCCTCACTTGATGCCTTAAGGAAGTGGAAAGACTTCTCATCTTCTTTTTGTGGATGATTTAAAAAGTGTACAGTTCAGCAGATGCGGAACTGAAAGCACAGCTGCAAGTGATCAAAACTTTTCAAATGATATAAAAATGTCATTCGGTCTTGATAAATGTGCAAAAGCAACCTTTAAAGCAGGAAATCTGCAGGACATAGAAAACATCAGCTTGGGACAGGAATGTGATATAAAAGAACTTGAGCAAAAGGGAGTGGATGAATATTTGGAAACTGATGAAGAATCTGTAAAACATGAACATGAATAAGGAATATTTTAGAAAACTAAAATTAATACTGAAACAGCACTGCCATCTAGGACCAAAGCCCAAGCTATAAACCAATTTGCTCTTCCTGTCCTAACTTATATTTTTTACATGTTTGAGTGGCTCCAAAAGGTGTAGGGTTGGTTGGACAAGAAAACAAGTAGAATGTTTTTTTCTTATCAATGGTTTAGAAAATTCAGTGTATAACAAGACTATATATTCCCTGTTCTGAAGCCATATGGGCCTCCTTAAAATTGATTACATATAGATTTGCAGTTGTAGGACTGCATACATATCTGCTGACCTCACAAGACCCACATATAGTGAACGTTTTCAAACATGAGGAGAATAAGTCTAAGATGACTTCCCTGCTTAGTTTTAGCAGAAACATGTCAGTGTCAAGTGGGAATAGAAGTCAAACCAGAAGTAGATAAAAATCAAGCAGCAACTGAATGTGCCAAAAAAACAAAAGAAATAATGTAAGGTGAAAAGGTGAAGGATCAGATGAGAAGGCAAGAAATGTGGAAAATGGATAAATATAGTTGCAATTATAGAAAACTTTTGGAACAATCTCGTGTTGATCAGGACCGAAAGCAAGAATGGTCAAGGAGAGGTGAATTTAAATCAAAAGATGAAAGTTAATATTGGCTGCCCAAAACAGTGGACTACATACACACTGGTTTACAAAGTCCATTGAACATGTGGAATAAACAGACAAATGTAGGTTTTGTAAAGCAGAATTGGAAAGAGTCAGACATCTTGGTGTTGGTTGTGATATACTAATGGCAGAAGGACTGTATGCTGAAAGGCATTATAATGTGGCAAGACTATTGCACTAGGGATTGTGCAAACATTACACTATTGACGTAGCTGAAAAACATTGGAAACATGAGCCACAAAGCATCATAGAAAATGATGAAGTTTACATCCCTTGGGGCCACCCATTACCAACGGTCCAAAAAATAGATGTGAAAAAATATATATAGTAGTCCATGAAAAAAAGACAAAAGCAGCATTGATCACTGAAATTGCTACACCCAGTCACTACAGCATCTTAAGTATAGAGAGACACAGTCTCTCAGATTCACTAACCTTCCCTGCGGGACTAGCCTAGTCCTGCATAGAAGCGCCCATATAGTAGAAGGATGGCAGCGCTCCATGCATAATAATGAAGGTGCACTGCCCGAGCTCCTAGGCTTTCATGGAGCATGTACGAGTGCAGGAGGGGTGTCAGGGATCAGAGCTCTCAGAATAAACATGCCCCTGCAATGTAGAACATCAGAAGCTGTTAAGAAATGAGCGAGATCACTCATAGGTGTCCTCGTATCCCCACCAACACCCCCCCATGTGTACAACAGCAACCGGACATATAAAATAAAAGTAGAAACCCTTTTATTTGTTTTAAAAATCCAATTAAAGCTAACTGTAGGTGCTCAGGTGCTCCCATCGCTTAGCTATGGTTAATGCAGCTTAAATGGCTGAAGAGGATAACAAGGAAGATATATGCAAATGAAGCAGTATAGTGGGCAGAGCACTCGCCTTATGAGCAGGCATTTCCAGTTCGAGTCCCACTGCAGTACATTCGATTTTCCATGTGAAATCTGTATATGAACATTTTTTTTTGCTGTATAACCTACCAAATAACATTTAAATGTGAACTGGAGTACTGCATTAAATGCACATGTGAAGTGTCAGTGTCATAATGACTAAGGCACTAGTAAGCAGGTTTAAGCACAAATAGGCAGTAGTAAGCATATATAAGCACTAGTAAGCATGTTTAAGTGTGTTTGCATGGGCTAAGCATTGCATACACAGATTAAGCAAAGTAGAAGCTGAGTGTAAGAAGCTGTAACCAGAAGTAAGTACTGCTTAGCTCCATGCAAACCTGTGCACACCCGCCTACAACTGCTTTAAAGTGCCAGCCCATGTTCTGCCCAGCAACAAAATAAACAGCCTCTGCAGGTCTTGAACCCATGACCCTGTACACTATAGTCACAGTAGTTAACCACTAAGCTATCATAACAGTACATAAGACTGAGGTTTCAACAAACAAATCCTCACCATAGGAAATCAAACTGAACATGTGAAGTGAATCTATGTACAGTGTGATGTTGTATAACCTGCTACATAACATAAATATGTGAACTGGAGTACTGCAGTAAGGCCAGATGTGAGGTATTATTGTAATAAAGTGTTGAAGTCCCCAGGACCCCATTCAGTGTATGTACACATGCATCATGGATACCAGACACATATATAACATGTAACAAATAATACATCAATGCCAAAAGGAAAATATAATGCAAACTAAATATTAAGCAATGCTAAGTATTGCACAGCTCAGCTTAGTTGGGGTAAGTAATGTGTAGGTGGCTAACTCAATCTGCCCAGTGGTATGCCCCTTTAAGCAATGCCAACATTAGGTAAGCAGGTGTGACCATAGCTTAGCCTTTTCAAAACCAATTATGGGAACATGTGGAAAATCGGGCGTATTTAAACCCCACAGGTGCCGATAATTCCCATACCTGGTTGCAACTCCCTACCATAGGCAGAATGGCTGATGTTGGGGAAGGCACTCGATTTAGACTGCAGAGCTGGAGCACCCAGGAGTCCAGATTCATGGCATGGCTCCTGGTAAAACACCATGAGAAGAGACTACTGCAGGGCCAGTACCAGGGCTCTCAGTATAAAGAGGAGGCTTGGGACAGTCTCGCCCGTGATCTCACCAGTACCACTGGTATCTCCCAGACTGGTGAACAGGTCAGGCATCACCATGCTGACCTGAAGCAGTGAAGGGGTGATCTTTTGGACCAGTGGATCCAAGAAGCAAGGCAGATGACCGATGCCCCAGCACTATGTACCCACTCTACTACGTAGATAATGATTACTTAGCTTGTGTGTACTATGGATAGGTAATGGCTAAATATCACTGTATTTCTCTGACAGCTGCAGATGAGCAGGTTGTGAACCAGCAAGCCCATGCTGCTAGGCTGCAAAGGCTGCATTGCGAGTCAGGTTAGTAATATTCCCACATGTACTGTCATAACAAATAAATATAACAGTTCTGGAAAGTGTTGCACCAGTAAATAAGCATATTGTGTATGGGATGTACTGAATAAACCAGACAATATGGCAGGAAGACTGTCATATAGGTTGCATGGAAATAAAGGTGTAATATCTTGTGAATAAAAGTATACTCCTGGAGTGCTTGTGTACATCCTGCTTTCATATGTTGTAGTGTTACATTATATAAATAGCACTGTTGTATTAAGCAGTGTTCCCACACTGTTGAACACAGTTAAAATGTGCAGGAAGTTCAGTATAACAATGTTGGAAGTTCCAAGAAGTCAGTCATATAGAGCAACTGAGGGATACTTAGACAGAAACTATTGCAATACTTTATATCAATTCCCTGATAGCTAAGCGTGCTGTGATGTCAACTGTAATACTTTTACCACACACAGCAGGGGTTCGGATCCTCGGAGTGGTAGTAAGTTGTAGGCATAATCATACCCCACAACTGTACAGAGTTTGCGAAAATGTTCAGGTAGAAAGCTGTATGCATAATTAGACCCAACAACTATACAGACTTTGCTAGAATGTTCAGATAGCACGCTGTAAGCATAATCATAGCCATCAACTGTACAGACTGTGGCAGAATGTTCAGCTAGTAAGCTGTATGCATAGTCATACCCCTCAACTGTTCGATCTGTCCAGCATGTCCAGCTAACTGGCCAAAATCTGCTGCCTGGTAACCTGTTCCCCTGACAAATCAGTGTGATGATCCAAGAAATGCAGGCAGCTGTTGTAATGGCCACTGTTGTCCCATATATGCATGTGTTCTGCTTGATCTGCAACTGTTGTAAACTGGTATCTTGGGTTAATGGAATACCTATGCATGCTGTTATAACTAATCCTGAATGCTGTTGACTATGACTAACTGATATCTTTCTTAAAACTGCAACACCATAGCTCGTATGGGAAGGCTGGTCCCAGCAGACCCACCTGCCCCACCTCAGCTGGCCATGGCACCAGGCATCAGCACATCTGGGGTCCTGCCTGGGACCTCCTCCTTCATTGTCCCTGCACCACCTTCGGGTGGAACTGCCGCAGGAGATGGGGCTCGGCCCTACCTTGGGAGTGGGGGTGGAGAGGTACCTGTCACCTGCCATCAGGTCCTGGCCATGGTGCATAGGGAGCTCGACAAGGAGATTCGAGACCAGCTACGCCAGCTTGAGGGCCGCATGGCACAATTAGGTGGTGAGCCTGCCCCTCCTACCCAGCACAGCCACCTTTGGGGCCTTGAAGGTGCAGTGGTGACTGCCCATGGGTGGGAACCTCAGTCCCACTGTTTCCATTTGGGGGGCTCATGGGCGTGCGACTTCCAAACACCCCTCCCCATCCAAGGTGTTTACGTCCCACATGTGTCATATATCGCACCTGTATGCATCTTGTTTGTCTTGTCTGTTAACCTACCCAGCCTATCTCCCCAAATATGCCTACTACCCCTCCCCAACATCCCACTCTCACCTGAAAAAGAAAAAAAAAGGGCAATCTGTTCCCACAAAAAAATCTCGCCCCTTACATAGCTGTCCATTTCACACACACGTCCATGTGACACATGTAATCCAGTCTAATTGGCATCACAACTTATTATTGTTGTCCTCACCTCCATACAGGGGTTTGAGTGTCCAAATCTACCTCCAAATTCAGTGTATATGCAAAGCTGTTGCTGTAGAAGAAATTGACAGCTATGGACCTTCCCTTCAGCCTTCTTGCACATCCCTGGCTATTTTCCCTACTGTCTTTCCTTCTTTGTGCCCCTTATTTCACCACTTTCCTACCAACCCCTTTTTCTTTAAAGAAATTATTGTGGGGGTAAGAGGGAGTAAGCACTTTTATACAGCAATAAGCGGGTTTCAGCCTGTTTGCGTGGTGGTAAGCAATGCCTACACTGGTTAAGCAATGTAGAAGCTGAGTGTAAGAAGCTGTAACCGGAGGTTAGCATTGCTTACCCTCACGCAAACCACGCAACCTACTTATAATTGCTTAAAAGTGCCTTAGTCACTCTGTATCAAACAGCTCTTGTCCTGCCCAGCAACAAAATAATCTGCACTCCCAAGTTGCAAACTCGAGACCCCGCACACTATAGGCAAAGTGATTTACCACTAAGCCATGGCAGATACACATACAGCTGATGTTATCACAAGCTTATCATCCAGCACAGTCATTCAACAGTATAGGAAATGTATGTAATTATGTAGATTAATATGAGCAACCATTTGTACATTGCTCAAATACAGGATTTCAAGCAGTCTATGTATATAAAAAAAAGTGCCTGTCCAATTATAATGTGAGAACAGTAGTCTTGCACAAAACTTAAGAAAATAATAAAAAACGGTGCACGTCAAGGGGGCGTATGGGTGTGCTTCATGCTCAGAAAGTCAAACCTGGGAAGTCTGTTCCGTGAAACCAGGAGATGAGGCTGGGCAGGTGTGTGAGCAAACCACTACTTCTCAAACCCTTGGAAGGATGCTACCAGTGGGAGAAACAGTGTACACCACCTAAGTCTAATCTTGACACAAAAACAGGTTCATCTCTGGTGGAACGAACCAAACATTGTGCATCAAACCATTGTCTACACATGTTGAAAGATGAACATTGCAAGGCTTGTACTTATGTGGACTAAACGGATGAAGAGCCTGAAGAAGTTTGGGTCGAGACAGTATACTGGATGAGTATTGAGATGTGGAGAGAGGGCAAATTGTGGAGGTATGGTATGGCTGGGCTAGCAACTGGATAATGGATGGTTGCTGTGTACATGGAGCTCAGGGGGCAGGGGAAGGAACCATGTGTATGAAATTATGGAAGATATATGCAAATGAAGCAGCACAGCAATAGTGTAGTGGGATTAGCATTTGCCTAATGTACAGGATTTCCCAGTTAGAGTCCCACTGCAGCACAGTCTATTTTACATGGCAAAGCACATTATAACCAATTTTGTAGTTTCAAAACCCACAAAATACATATTTATGAACTTGATCACTGCAGGAAATGCACATGTGAAGTGTCAGTGTCATAATGAATAAGGCACTAGTTAGCAGGTTTAAGCACAAATAAGCAGTAATAAGCATATGTAAGCACTAGTAAGTGTGCTTAAGTGCATCTGCATGGGGGTAAGCACTGCCTACACAGATTAAGCAATATGGAAGCTAACTGAGTAGAAGAAAGTGTAACAGTGTTAGTAGGGCTTACCTCCGTGCAAACACGCACACACCCGCTTATGACTACTTTAAAGAACCTTAATCACTCTGTATCCAAAAGCCCATGTTTTGCCCAGCAACAAAATAAACAGCCTCTGCAAGGCTTGACCCCTGGACCCTGCACACCATACACAAAATGATTCACTACTATGCCATGGCAGACATACATAACCCTGATGTTTTCACAAACATATTATCCAGCACAATCATTCAATAGTACAGGAAATGCAGTAATATCATACCACACAACCTCTTAATGCAAGAATTCTTGACAAAGTGTGCCAAAATGTGGGTACAATTAGGGATATATGTATATATATATATATATATATATATATATATATATATATATATTTCTTCTCTTGTTCAATTTTTTTATGCGGTTAATTATATATATATATATATATATATATATATATATATATATATATATAGATAGATAGATAGATATATAATATACATATATATGGCAATTATATTTATGTAACAGGCTGTGCTGGATTTTGAGGGATATCAGCTTCTTACTGAGGCTTGTAAGGGAGCAGTTTGCCTTTTTTGGATTATCCTTTTTTCTGCAACAGTATTGTCCTTCTGTTGTATAGCTTGTTTATGGCAGTGGAGCACAAGATCGGCTTCCTTTTTTGGAGACAGCATCTCGGTTCTATTTGGGATGGATGCACAAGTGGATGTGCTCATACAGTGCATTAGTGTAGGATTCAACAGGTGGACTTTCAGCTCCCACCTGCATGGGTGTCATGAGGTTTGTCACTTATGACTTGAGTAGCATGGTGTTGGCTTTGGAAAGGGTTTTATGGAGGTTTCCTTACTGGAAACCATGGCGAGTGGGGGTGGGATGTGGATGTCAATGGTGATTATCTTATGGTTAGACCTGCCCAATGAGGGGTTGACCACTGGTGTGGAGCATCTTACTCCCATGTTGGTAATGACCAGGTCTCGGATATTGGAGACTCTGGTTGGACAATGGATTAGTTGATCCAGGGGCTTGGAATGTATGAATTCCAGGAACCATTGGTAAAAGGTGTTGGTACCTGAGTTATTTTCCTAGTTAATGGCAGGGTAGTTGGAATCACACAATATTATGGTATTTGGTTGCATCTTAATATTGTCCAGTATGTTTATAATGGTGTAGTGAAAATCTTGGGGCATGGAGGAGGAGGGGAATCTGTAGCAAGCTACAATTTGGATTGCAGTCTTACTAGTGTTAGTTGCATCTGGAGATTCTCAGATGCATTGTGTTTGGAACTAGGCTGGAGGTGTGAATAACCTTGGTGAATATGGACACTCCTCCACCTGTAGTGTTATGGTCTTGGTTTGTTGTCTAAAATGTGTGATAAGAGTTGTAGCCAGGTATTACAGGTGTGCTCTCTGGAGCGTTGAACCAGGTCCCAGTTTCTGCACAGATATCGATGTTCCCCATTTGTATGTGTGCCTCAAGAGAGTGCCTTTTTAGGTTTATACTTCTAGCATTGAGTTGCATTACCTTCAGTTTTGCATGCTTGTATCTGTTACAGTGGTGGTTTTGTCCTTTGAACCTTGCCTAGACAAGGCACTATGGGGGTGCGAAGAGCTGTAGCCAGTAACCTGAATCCCAGGGGCAACAGATGAAGACCAATTCTGGCAAAGCATCGTGGACTGTAAATCATGTCACCCCAGGCAAACAGATACTGGATCCTATTTGAATGACATCAAATGCTTAGCCACTTGTTGAAGTCATTGCTGTGTATATGTATATGTGTGAGTGTTTTATGTATATGATTTATATCTAGTATAACTATATATGAAACCGTATATGCTCTGCTTTCTCCATTTTAGGAGTCACTGTTGTGCTTCCCGATAAATTTAGTTTTGTGGGTGAGGGGTCAGTGCTGGGTCTTTGGATAGTGATGGTTGCATACCCCTGCCCTATGTACACAGACTACAGTACTGTACACACAAACATGGACTGTCCAAGTAATGTCCTCAGAAACATCCCCTACTACACACAACATGTCCAGCAGTCTGTTATTTGACTGGCTTATTATCAGGTATGATGTCAATAAATAATGGTGCACAGAACATATGCACCATATATATGTGGGCTTCACCTGCACAGCACATGTGTGCACCTCTGCAGTCTAGAGGTCAGTGTATGTAACAGTGTTATATGCCCCTGTAAGTCAGTGTATGGGGGGGTATGCACCATGAGTATCCCATGGTGTTACAACATGTGAGGAATACCAGTAGTAAGCTGCCTTAAAGTATACGGATGTACATTGCCATACATTTCACCTTGTGAACATTGCTGGCCTTCTGCTTACTGCCATCTGTGTGATTGTGATGATTTCAGTTATGCATTGTTCATAGGTTCATAGGTAGGAACTTGGCTATTGGCCCTAGGGCCTATTCAAGCCTAGCCAAATGGTACCCTGGCTTTTGCCACCAAGAAAATGATTTGCCTGTGCCCCTGTCAAGCAGAGCCACATAAGTGATCCCCGGGGTGAATTTCCTATCTCCCATGCAATCATCAAGATTTTTCTTGAAGAGTGCTAATGAGGAGCTTTGTTTGATATAGATAGGTAGTTTGTTTCAGAGTATGCAAAGTCTCTGAGATAGGAATCTAACCCTCCAGCATGTTTATTGTGGTGAGAAAGGTTTAGGTCCCTACAGCATGTAGCTCGGAGGGATTAGGATTTCTTTAAGTGAAGCATGTCCAACAGCTCTGGGTTTAACATAGCTTTGTATGGTAGGCAGAGATCACCTCTGAGTAGGCGATATGCGATAGAGTAAAGCTGGAGTTTTTTGAGACAGTCTGCGTAGGGCATCTGTTTGAGGCCGGTAATCCTCTTTGTGAGGTAATTCGGTGGCCTTTCCAGTTGTTGTAGATGTCTTGTGAGGTACATACCAAAAGGGGCGTTATATTCTATAATGAGTCTGAGTGATGAGTAGAGGGGAACAATGACCTCTTTTTTCCTGGATGAGAAACCTTTTTTGATGAGATGTGCCATGTAGCGATGTGATTATCAAAGGTGCGACTACTGTCCACCTGTGTCCCAAGGTTTCTTATCACACTTTTGGTGTTAAGTAGACTACTGCCTATGTGGTAGTTCATGGGTACAGAGTTTTTACCAAAAGGGATGACAATATTCTTTTTGGCATTGAGCTTGAGGCCATGTCTTTGATACCAGTCATCTTTTTCAGTGAGGCCCTTTTCTAGGATGTCCACATCATTACACATTTTTATTATGGCTCCTAGTTTGCAGTCATCTGCTAACTTTGTTAGCCAAAGACCTTCTGTGTTAGCCTGTACTTCAGAGAAGTAGATACCAAACAGGAGAGGACCTAGGATTGAACCCTGTGGCACTCCACTTGTCACTGGTCTGAAGTTGGATTTAGTTTGCTACTTTCACACTGTGGGTTCTGATAGTGAGCCAGTTGGCAACCCATCTTGTGACATAGGGATTTATACCCACTTTAGTCAGTTTATCTATAATTCCAGAGTGGAGGATGGTTTCAAAAGCCTTGGCGAGATCCAGATAGGCTGTGTGAACCTCCTTACTCTCATCTATGGCTTTGCTGACCACTTCAAAGAAGTCTATCAGGTTAAGGAGACATGATCTGCCTTTTACAAACCAGAACTGGGTAGGATCCAGAGATTGGAGATTACCAATGTCATTGTTTATAAGTAACATGATGATACGTTCCATAGCCTTGCAGACCATGCTTGTTATGTAATAGATACCGGCCATTGTGTCAACCTAGGTCTTTTCCCCCTAGTGATTGGGTGCAGAGTGTATGTAGAGGCCACTGATTTATACATCTGCATTACATACTGTTGATTGCTTGTTATCCTGTGGCCCAGTTTGTCTTTCCTGTGTACAACTTGAAGGCCTTGGCGTGGACAACAACAGATGTGATGTTTTTGGATTACTGTAATAAATGATCTGTTTAAGAGTTGCATTACTCTGTTTTTATGTATTTCAAAGCATAATCAGCTATATGACATGGCATATACAACTGTAATAGTGCACAAATAAACCTTTCTTATGTATACAAACCTATGTGTTGTGTTACATTCTTTGACTTCTCTGTGGGTATATGTTTCAGACAACAATTGTCTTTGGTATGGGTGACTCATACACTGTCCATCGGATGAGGTTGCAACTGTAGGGATACTGGCTGTTCAATATGGTTTGCACCCTCTGACTATGTATCTTCCTAGACATACCCCTGTATGTGTGCATGTGTAGGTACATATATATCTATATTTATATATATATATAAATGGGTCTACTTTAAAACACCGACATGCAAAACACCAATGACGAGAACACCGAGACAGGAAGATCGACAACTGAGATGACCGACAGTTTAAAAGCATGAAACTTCACATGCCTGACAAATCACAATCCCGACAATCAACAAAACAAAACAAATACCTTTTACGAAAAACACACACACGACACAAGCACAACAAAAATCTAACAAACCTACACTAAACCTTACATACACAACTATCTATGCACTAACCTTAACCCAAACCCTAACCCTAAAGTCTGTCACTATTGCACACTTGCCTTACGTGCACCCTAACCCTAACTCACTTAATCTGCCCCTAACCCTAAAGTCTGTCACTATCGCACACTTACCTTACCATATCGGTGTTCTCAGTGTCGGGCTTTTAAACTGTCGGTCATCTCAGTTGTCGATCTTCCCATCACAGTGTTCTCATCATTAGTGTTTTGCATGTCAGTGTTTTCAAGTAGACCCATAGATATGCATATATAAGCATCTGCATACATGTGTGTGTTATATATGTATCTTAGGACTATTTATTGCTTACACATTATATATTCATTATGGTAGCCAGACTGTACTGCATGATACGTTATCAATACCAGCCTGACATACTACATATGGGATGGCTTACTGTTAACTTCTTGTGGCCATGTAGTGTCAGGTCCTGGTTATGGCATTTGCAACAGTTGGTATTGTATTGCAGGGCTGACCTGTTTTGCTGATTGAGGGGATGTCAATACTTGTAAGACTTATGTTGCTTGAGCCCCCTCAACCCCAATAATGGTGCCTGTGTTCATATATGTCTTTGTTATGTTCTCAAATATATCTATAAATATATATATATATATATATATATATATATATATATATATATATATATATATATATATATATATATATATATATATATATATATATATACATACATATATCTGTATATACATATCTATATATAGATCTGCCCAGCAACAAAATAAACAGCCTCTGCAATGCTCAAACCCAGGACCCTATACACAATGATTTACCACTAAGCCATGACAGATGCACATAAATCTGATGTTTTCAGAAACATATCATCCAGCCCAGTCATGCAACAGTACAGAGAATGTATAACAACATCTAGATGTATGTGTGTGTGTGTGTGTGTAAATATATTAATATCTAAACAGATACAACATATATATATATATGTAGATTTATATATATATATATATATATATATATATATATATATATATATATATATATGTGTGTGTGTGTGTATGTTTAGAAATATTTACATATATATTTCCATATATATGAACATATATACATGCAAATGTCTACATTGACACATATATATGCACCTATATGTCTACATATACACAGCAAAGTACATATATGTATGCAGATATATAGCTATGTAGGTATATATGGACATAGTCATACATATGTAAGCTGATATATATATATATATATATATATATATATATATATATATATATATATATATATATATATATATATGTGGCCATACATTTGTAGATAGCAATGGTACATTAACAAAAACAAATATGTCCACATGCACCATTAATGGGGTTGAGAGGCACAAAACAATATAAGTCTTGTACGAATAGGCATACCCCCCAGCCGGACACATCCAGCCTGCAATACACTACCAAGTGTTGCAGATCCCATTACTCCAAATGCAGTATAGTAGCACACACAGTCTGTAGTCAGGTCAGGCACATCCCCCTCCTGTGTGTTGCTCTGTTTCCGCAGTGTATGTTGTTAGAGGTAAATCCCCAATCCATCTGAGATGCTGTTTGCCAAACAACATATCTAATTACTGCTCACAGTGAATGAAAAGGGCCAACACCAACATGATATTCCTAGATATTGGAGTGTATTTCCATGCAATTAGCTATGGGAATGTTACCACAGCTGTTCCACATGCAATCAGCTAAAGGAGGGCTGCAAAATCATGCAGAAGCCATCAGCTGATCATGAGCATCACTTAAAATACACATGCTGCTGCTTAAGCAAAGCATGTGTAGGTCTACACATCCACCAGAGAGTGAGTGAGAGAGGCAGACAGAGGCAAAGACAAGTCAGGGAGGGTTGAGAGAGTAAAGCCTAAACATGTTTGTGTCACACACCTACCAGTACAGGATATCAAACACCTGATGACTATGTTGTGTTATCACAGTTCCATGCAGTTATTGGATGCGCCACATGGGTTAACAGTTGTGGACCCCTCAGAACATATGTGTGATGGTGAGTGACATCTGCAATAGGGACACAATAGCTATACAGTAGGTGATGTACACGTGCCTGTCTGCATGAACAGGTGCCAGCATCAACACAGCCACACTCTTACCTTCTACCTACATTGATAGCATGCTAATGGCATTCCCTCGTGTCAGTGGCATCTGTCCATACAGGGCATGTTGTCAGGCATGTTATGTCCTTTGTGGGTCACATGTGATGGCACTACAGGTGTTGCAGGTGTCCATTAGGGAACATTGGGGAAGTGCACTGCCTGCATGTACATGCATATTGGCAAGTTGGGCAGGGTGCCATACCCTTTGTAGCCCACTACTATCACTCCATAGTTACTATCAGTGGCCAATATGCAGTGTACTACCCACATATTGGCTGTTGCCTATGCATATGTGTGTGTGTATGAGACATGGGTTGAGAGAGTGCCTTGGGTAATACTGGGGTTGGATTTGCATTCACATCTGTTATCCCTGTACGGTGGACATTGTGATATATAGTAGGGCCACCATATAAGAAATACACACACACATACACACACACACACACACACACACACACACACACACACACACACACACACACACACACACACACACACACACACACACACACCTACAGCACTATGCAGTTATAGTATGTGCCACGGAGATTACTGAAGTACTTCTTCCCCAAAGGTGTATTTCACAATGAATGACATCAGCAGGATTTCCAAAGTAGGCCATTTGAAATGTATTGCATGTGACTAGCCTAAAATACATTGCTCCCTACACAGACAGTGACACACACACAAAACATTCACAACCAACATGCGTGTGGGTATAGAACCTCTAACAGAGGTCTATATTATACTACATCATGGTGTTGTTATAGGACGCACCACAGGGATTACTGGGAACCCCTTCCCCAAAGGTGTATTTCATAATGAATGACATCAGCAGGATTGCCAAAGTAGGCCATTCGAAATGTATTGCGTGTGACTAGCCTAAAATGCTTCGCTCCCTACAAAGACAGTGACACACAGATAAAACATCCACAACCGACATGTGTGGGTATAGAACCCTACACAAAACATCCACAACTGACATGTGTGGGTATAGAATCCCTAACAGAGGTCTATATCACACTACAGCATGGAGCTGTTATAGGATGCACTATGGGGTGCTGGGAAACCCTCCCCAAAGGTGTATTTCACAATGAATGACATCAGCAGGATTTCCAAAGTAGGCCATTTGAAATGTACTGCATGTAACTAGCTTAAAGTGCATTGTTCCCCACACAGACAGTGACACACACACAAAACATCCACAACCAAAATGTGTGGGTATGGAACCCCTAACAGAGGTCTATATCACACTACAGCAAGGAGCTGTTATAGGACACGCCATGAGGATTATTGGGAAACCCTTTCCCCAAAGGTGTATTTCACAATAAATGACATGAGCAGGATTGCTAAAGAAGGCCATTTGAAATGTATTGAGTATGACTAGCATATAATGCATTGCTCTGTACACAGACATTGAAACATATAAAACCTCCAGAACTACCATGGGTTTTGGATTTTGCAGAAATGTACTCGGTTCAGTTACTAAACGAGTACATTTCTGCAGATTGCAGTAGTCTTGCACGGACTGTTGTGAGCTTCCTGGATTGCAAAATCACCTCATTTGCATGGATTTCACCTGCAAATGGGGTGATTTGCATACCAGGGCTTAGTCCATGCATGATTAGTGCAGGAGCGCTTGTGCACACCCCTGCAGGCTGTTCCTGGATTGCACGGCAGACATATGGCCTGCTTGAGCTCCTTGACCAATCTTGCACTCTATGCAAGCTTTTGAGAATCCGGGGGAAAGTCATAAAATACCAGAACTTGCAGGAAGAAATGAGGGCACCATGGAAGAGGATACCCAGATAGTTCCAACAGTAGAAGGAACAATGGCTCTTATAAAAAAGAATTTACAATCATACGTAAATACAAAAAACAGTGTAAACTAAAGAACCAAAAAAAATGCTGCAGCAGATGCACTTAGGACTATACATACAAGTTTAATTTCCACGTTTAAGTGGTTTCAGTCCTTCCAAACTAGAACTTCATCAGAAACAAAGTAACAACTGTACCATTCATTTAAAAAGCCCAAAAAGTACCAAACCTTATTTCAGTTAAGAAAAAAGAAAATATAACTATTTAAAATGTTATGAAAGAGAAAAAAATACAACAAAAATGTTAAATGGTTAAACAGCAGCAACTGTACTTAAAATTTACTGAATTCAAATTTACAATTTAATAATTTAATAGAGTTAATAAATCCTGTTTAGAAATCTAAAAATATAATATCCGGTTAAAAATGATATATTAAGACCCACATATTAATACCTACATTTCATATTCTGGCAGCTGTCATTTTAAGAAATGGCTTAATTAAAATCAATTTGTTGATACCAGGGAGGTTACAGGCATTAAGTAACAATTGCCAATAGAGTTCCATCTGTTCAAGAACCAATTCCCAATCACCCCTACCCCATTAGAAGGGACATTTTGCTACAAAATACTGAAGGCAAATTTTTTAAATCATGACATTGGGTAGAACGTTTATACAAGGTGCTAACCTTCATAGTCTTCTTAATCACATTAGTGTGCTGATATATCCTTGTTTGAAAGTTGTGCAAGGTGTATAAAGGGCAATGTAAACTACACCCTCGTTATTACAGTTATATTTCTCCTTCAGAAATAAGCTTGGGTGTAACCTGAGCCACCAAATGAGTGCCCTGCAGTATAAATCTACACTGCTTATAGGCATCGCAGCACTTCATGCCCATTTAAAAAACTGGAGGTATTCAAGTGGTCATTATTCCTTTCTAAAATAGCCTTCAAATTTTTTTATACACAAATTTGGGTTGGTCCTCCAATGTGTGTAAAACTTCAAATGAAACAAACACAGTCGTCCAGTGGCAATTAAGTTTTTTGAGAGTGAAAATCTCGTTCTTAAATTGAATGACAAAAGTCTGAGACAAATCATTGTTGTCTCTCTTCCTGTTACTTGTTGACCTGTCCGGTCAACATAACAGTGGCTCATAAAGGGTATATTTCACTTCAGATATCCATTTTGAGATGTCTTTCAATATATTCACTGGATATCCTAGTTCCAGAAATAAGGCACAACGATTTTCAATCTCCTGACAAAAAAATAGAGTTTTTGGATACCAGTCTGCTGAGCCTACTAAACTGACTGTCCTGTAGACTAGCACATCTCAATCACTGATGAACCACTGGAAGTAGTGCCACTATGGGAGTGGGATGTGACATGGCCACATTGGCTAACAACTGATGGTGTAGCAGCTCTCTGGAAAATGGATGTGGACCTTCTTCCAGCAGACATTCCATTGCAGACACTGCCCGATCCAGTGTCTCATTAATCTAGTCCAAGGAGTCACCCATACAGTTCTGACAGTCTTTCATATCAGAATGCACAAAATGTACTCTTATTATCCTTTTTGAGGCCTTGGTGGAAAGTGCCTATGCCTCCATGATGACCCCACACATACATTGCCTGGCAGCAGGGTAAAACATGCTTCCTTAGAGCACCTCTAACATCACCCTTATTTGGTACATCACCCTCATGATGGCTAGGATGAGCATCTGCCAGCAGTAACCCCACTACCCTGACCAACCATGTCACCCTCAACCTGCCCATGGTTCTGTGTCAAAGGTAAGCATAGACATACTGATTGTGTCCAAACTCAGAGCAAGACATGTAGGACTTGCAACCTCAGCATCATACTGACTCTCCTCAACCCCAGACTGTGCCTCTTCATTACTGACATCATCATCAGAGATTAGCAGTACTGATATCAGCTGGTGGGGACTTCAAAATGCTAGCAGCAAACTCAGCTTTGATTAGAGCAATAAAATACAGCAAATAGAGAAATAAAAGAAATGAATGATGAGACTTATGCTACATAACCCTGAGTTAAGCAATAACAGATAAAAATGTTATTAATAAAGGAATAATGGTAGACTTCAAGATAAATGAATACAAGTAAAACAGCTATACCCATACTGCCCAAGTGGCAATAGACCATCATTACAATACAAAGATGTGCCTACAGAGACAAACTAGAAACTGATAGAGGGATGATAAGCATTAAAATAAAGTTGATACATCACAATCAGATATGCCCTAGTTATAAGGCAAAACAATATACCCAACACACTAGTCATAGGCGACTCTATAGTCAGGCACACTGATGTCCCACTCATGAGGCTAAACAAGAAGAAGGTTACTGTCAGCTGCCTGTTGGGTGCCAGGATCCATCACATAACCCATGCACTCAGGTCACTCCACAAGTACAAATATGACTCTGTCATTGTCCATGTTGGTGTGAATGACCTGAGAAGCACCTCCATGGGCTACATGAAAAGAGACATGGAAGAGCTTTCCGATCTTGTAGCCCAGGCAGGTATGACCCTAGCCCTGAGTAGCATTCTGCCATTGCCCAGAATTATACCGCAGTACAAGGATAAAATGATTGACTTCAACAACTGGCTAAGCTTCTGGTGTCATTCTAAGGGTATCCAGTATCTGTCTGCTTGGGATGACATGGTCGACAGACCACTATGCTTTGCCAGAGATGGCCTGCACCTATCACCCTTGGGATTCTGGATACTGGCTAAGGCTCTTGCCACCCCTATAGTGCCTTTTTTAGGCAAGGTTCAAATGACAAATTCACCACCGTAACAGGAACAGGCAAGCAAAAACTGAGGGTAATGCTACTCAATGCTAGAAGTCTAAATCTCAAAATGCACTCACTCACTCAAAGCACTCCTTAAAATGGAGAACATTGATATCTGTGCAGTGACTGAGACCCAGTTCAAGACTCCAGAGAGCACCCCTGCACTACCAGGCTATAACTCATACCACACGTTTCGGTCATGTAACCTGGACCAAAACACCTAAGGCAGAGGTGTGTCCATATTCATTAAGGATATCCACACCACTAGGCTAGTTGCTCAGCATAATGCATCTGAGGTTATCCAAGTGCAACTAACTCTGGGCAAAACTGTAATCCAAATTGTAGCTTGCTACAAATCCCCCACCATGCCCCAGGATTCCCACTCCTCTTTTCTTGATGTACTGGAAAATATGACGGTTCAACCAAACACCCTAATAATGGGTGACTTCGACTACCCCACCATTAACTGGGAAAACTACTCATGTACCAACGCTTTCTGGAATTCATAAACTCCAAAGTCCTGCATCAACTTATCCACATCCCCACCAGGGGCAACAATATCCTAGACCTCGTCATTACCAACATGAGTGACCGGTGTTCCAGATCTGAAGTCAACTCCTCGTTGGTCCGATCCGACCATAAGCTAATCACCCTTGATATCCACATCCCGCCCACCTTAAGGAAACCACGGTAAAAAATTTCTCCAAAGCCAACTTCATGCTTTTTAAGACAGAAGTGGTGAACTTCATGACACCCATGCAGATGGAAAATACAGTTACAACTGCTGAATCCTACACAAATGGACTCTATAAGCACTTACATGAGTACATGGATCATACTATCCCAGACAGAACCAAGATGCTATCCTCCAAAAAAGGAAGCCAATCTGGTGGTCCCCTGCCATAAAAAAATGTACAACAGAAGGAAGAAACTTGCAAAAGAGAGTAAAATCCCATGAGTGGAGGAGGTCCCTGGTCAGCCTCAGTAAGAAGCTGAGATCCCTTATAAGATCCTCCAAAGCTAGCTACGAAAATAAAATCTCCACTAATTCTAGGGACAACCACAAAGCATTCTATAGCTATATCAAGAATATTGATGGCAACACCCAGCTCTGCTCTGAGTTACAGCACAATGACATGTAAATTACAGAACTAACTGATATTGCCAACATCCTGGCAGATAGGTTCAGTGCTAACTTTACTCCCCCCCCCCCTCACCCCCTAAAGGGCCCATATCTATACAGGAAGAATGCAGAGTCCCTGTAATCACAACTATGCAAGTAAAAGCTGCACTCTCTAAAGCCAAAAACACAGCATCCATGGGACAGGACAACATCCCAGGCTGTGTTTTACACAAACTTCTGAACGAACTGGCTCACCACTTAAGCTCCATGTTCCATAATAGTCTCACATCAGCCTTTGTGCCCACTGAATGGTGCACAGTAATAGTTTGCATTTGTGAAAGGCAGATCATGCCTCCTGAACCTGATAGACTTCTTTGAGGCAGTCACCAAAGCCGTAGATGAGGGTAACATGGTTCACACAGCCTATCTTGACCTTGCCAAGGCTTTTGACATCATCCCTCATTCTGGAATTATAGCTAAACTCACAAAACTACATATAAATCCGTATGTCAGAAGATGGGTTGCCAACTGGCTCACTGACAGAACCCACACTGTAAAAGTTGCAGATTCCAAATCTGACCTCAAACCAGTGACAAGTGGAGTACCACAGGTTTCATTCCTGGGACCTCTCCTGTTTGGTATCTACTTCTCTGAAATACAGGCTAACACAGAAGGCCTCTGGCTAATGAAGTTCGCAGATGATCGCAAACTAGGAGCTGTAGTCAAGTCCACAAATGATGTGGACATCCTACAGAAGGGCCTCGCTGAGACAGATGCCTGGTGTCAGAGCCATGGCCTCAAGCTCAATGCCAAAAAGTGCAGTGTCATTCCCTTTGGTAAAAGCTCTGTACTCATGAACTACCACATAGGCAGCAATCTACTTAACAGTGAATGTGTGATAAGAGACCTTGGGACCCAGGTGGACAGTAGTCTCTCCTTTGATAGTCACATCGCCACAGTAGTCAGGAAGTCCTTCTACGTGGCACTCCTCATCATAAAAGGGTTCTCATCCAGAAAAAAAGAGGTCATTGTTCCTCTCTACTCGACACTCATTAGACCCATTATAGAGTACAATGCCCCTTTTGGAATGTACCTCACAAGACATCTGCAACAGCTGGAAAGGCCACAGAATTACTTCACAAAGAGGATTACTGGCCTCAAACAAATGTCCTACACTGACCGTCTCAAAAATGTCCAGCTTTACTCCGTAGCATATCAGTTACTCTGAGGTGATCTCTGCCTAACATATAAAGCTATGTCAAACCCAGAGCTGTTGGACATGCTACACCTAAAGGAATCCCAATCCCTCCGAGCTACATGCTCTAGGGACCTAAACCTTGTCATCACAAAAAACAGGACATGCTGGAGGGATAGATTCCTGTCCCTGAAACTTCCCATACTCTGGAACAGGCTACCCATCTATGTCAAGCAAAGTTCTTCATTATCACTCTTCAAGAAAAATCTTGATGAGTGGATAGGAAATAGGAAATACACCCCGGGGATCACTTCTGTGTCTCTACTCGATAGTGGCACAGGAAAATAACTTTCTTGGGTGGTGTAAGCCAGGGAACCTTGTTGGCTAGGCTTACATAGGCCCTTGGGCCAATAGCCTAGTACCTACCTATGAACATATGAACTTATGAGCACCACCATAACCTTTGCCTGCAATGTCTTCTGAAAGATACCTAGAAATATGGCTGCAAACTGGTACCTAATTCAGATTGTGCGTGTACCAGCCTATCTGCAATGACAAACAATTTGCCAAATGTATTTTCTCAGTTATAAACACACAAATGGCTTAGCAGAGAGATATAGTTATTTATTTATTTATTTATTTATTACCATTTGTTTACTGGAAAAGTCTGACTTGGACAGACCCTATTTTTAGCAGTGGTCCAGGGAGAAATGCTCCAGATGCATGTCTTTTGGAATGTGGGAGGAAACTTGAGCACCTGAAGCAAACATACACAAATGCAGGGAGGACATTCAGACTCCACACACAAGGCAACCCAGCTGAAAATCAAACCAGAGACCCTCTTGCTGTGAGGTAACAATGCTAACCATTGCACCACTGTGCATATGATTCCTTCAAAAAAACAATGTAGCTGTAAAATATGACAGTGAAACTCTGCAATGTATGACATCTACTGTATTTACAAATGTTCCACTGTAGAATCCTCAAACATGTTTTGATGATATCTGAATTACACTTCAAAGGATATATTGGCACTTCCAACCATGCTCTGTGTTAGGGTGGGTGGTACTCATATATACAGTCTTCTGACAGACTGACATGACATGGCATAACATTTATGCAGTTGGTAATAATCAGTATTGTTAAGAAAAAAATATATATACATTGGGCCATAATGAGTTGGTGGGACTGTTAGCACTTTAGAATTGAATCCATGACTAAAAAGCAGGCTAACTGTTATGTTTCTTCATATTTTGGCTTTTCCCAGTTAGGGGGTTGCCACAGTGGATCACCTGTCTGCTCATGATTGGCAGTGAAGTTTTACAGTGTTGAGTTGCCAGCCTGGCACCCAACCTTCCACAGAAGGCACACACATGCTCATGCCTAGGGCCAGTTTAGAGTGTCCAATCCACCTACAGCATGTCTTTGTAATGAAACTGGAGCACCCAGAGGAAACCCACATGACCACAGGGATGACAAGAAGACTCTGCACAGAAGGCACCCCAGCTGAGAATTGAACCAGGGAAGCTCTTGCTGTGAGGTGACAACACTAACTGTTGCACCACTGTGGTCGCTTGCTAGCTGCTACATTTAAGAACTGTTAATGCCAATGGAGAAGTAACATGTTGAGCTTGTAACTTGAGGTGTAACATTTTCAACATGAGTGGAGATATAGTTATAACAAACCTCTATATGTTTGAGTTTCACTTGTTATGTTACTGGAGTTATATGTAAATGTAATTATTATTTCATATTCATTGACTTGAATGAGCTGGCTAAAACATGTTGGGGGTAGGTGCAATACATGTAATACATAACATACTGTTCCGAACACCTAATAACAATATTTGTGTTGAGTCATATTTTTCCAGGAAATATGTTGCACAGATTATACATATGCAAATGGAGTTTAAATTAACTATGATCACTGACACAGATTATAGAAGGGATCTCTCTCCTGTACTGGCACTACTATAATGCAAAACAAAGTTTTGTTCTGCCCACATTTCCTTAGCAAATTTTAACAGATATATGAATATAGGAAAAAAAATATTCTGGCAACATTTCCATTTCATATACTTGATTCATTGTTAAGGCTGCTATATATTCTGCAGTTACAGTCACTGCTTCCTTTTCTGATGCACATATTTTGTTTGTGTTTTCTTTACTCTCATACAGGGATATGCCCCCCCCCAAAAAAAAAAAAAACTGGCCTGTGTAAACCTAAATTCTTAGGGAGAATGGGGTGATCTGCCTTTCACTAACTGGGCGGGATCCACAGTTTGGAGGTTACCAATGTCTTTGTTTAGGAGTTCCATGATGATACATTCCATGGCCTTGCAGACCAGGCTCATCAGGCTAGTAGGTCGATAGTTCTCGGGATCAGAGGTGGCCACCCTTTTGTGGAGTGGGATAACTGTTGCTGTGCACCATTCAGTGGGCACAAAGCCTGATGCAAGGCTATTACTGGACATGGTGCTTAGGTGGTGAGCCAGTTCATTCTGAAGTTCATGTAAAAAGTAACCTGGGAGTTTGTCCGGTTCCATGGATGCTGTGGTTTTGCTTTTAGAGAGTGCAGCTTTTACCTGCGTAGTTGTGATTACAGGGACTCTGCATTCTTCCTGCATAGATATAGGCCATTTAGGGGGAAAGGGAGTGTAAAGTCAGCACTGAACCTATCTGCCAGGATGTTGGCAATAGGAGTTGTTTCTGTAATTTTCATGCCTTTGTGCTGTAACTCAGAGCAGATCTGGGTGTTGCCATCGAGATTCTTGACATAGCTATAGAATGCTTTATGGTTGTCCTTAGAAATAGTGGTGATTTTGTTTTTGTAGCTAGCTTTGGAGGATCTTATAAGGGATCTCAGCTTCTTACTGAGGCTGACCAGGGAGCTCCTCCACTCATGGGATTTTACTCTATTTTGCAACAGTTTCTTCCTTCTATTGTACAGTTTGTTTATGGCAGGGGACCACCAGATTGGCTTCCTTTTTTTTGAGGATAGCGTCTTGGTTCTGTTTGGGATAGCACAATCCATGCACTTGTGTAAGTGCTTATAGAGTGCATTTGTGTAGGATTCAACAGTTGTAACTTTATTGTCCATCTGCATGGGTGTCATGAAGTTCACCACTTCTGTCTTAAGAAGCATGAAGTTAGCTTTGGAGAAATTTTTTACTGTGGTTTCCTTAATGGGGGTGGGGCCAGGATGTGGATATCAAGAGTGACAAGCTTATGGTCGGATCGGACCAACGAGGAGTTGACTTCATTTGTGGAACACCAGTCACTCATGTTGGTAATGACTAGGTCTAGGATATGTGGCACGTCAGAGAAGCATGGGCTAAGTATGACTCAGGTATGAATGCCAGCAAGATCAGAACAGATCTGAATTTTATTAAATTTTACCAGTTTTCAGGGCATCGGTCCATTTGACCTTGAGACATACAACTGAGTAGGAATACTTTTCCAATACATCAAGCATACATGCCTGCTCCAATAGCTCTTCATTATTGCATTATGTAATGAGTAAATCAGCTTAGCTGTATGAGGGTTTAATTCCAAATAGCAGCAGTTAGAAGAGAACAGTGTATAAAAACTATTTTCTGCAACATTAAATAATGTTAATCTTTCCATTTTTTTTATAAATGGATGTCTTTACTTGGAACATATATTTGAGATATGCAACAGTCACCTTATTGATTGCCTAGTGTGTATAATAGCACAGAGACGGGTGTGTTTATGATGAATTTATGACTTCACATTATATCTGGCCATGTCAAAGTTTATCATATGTCTGTATCAAAGTGTTTATGCTATTATATATGGTTTCTTTTCCCCAACCCTAATCTCTTTTTTTCTTTTCCTCTGTGTGGAAACACTGCTGCTGCAATGACCATCAAAGTGCTAGACCAACCACTGGGGATCAAACTGTAATACCTTCACAAGTGGCTGCAATGGCACTACCACAGGCAGTGCAAACACCCAGTACATTTGGCTCCCATACTATCAGCATTGCCTCCGCAAGTCCTACTCTACTTGCCCCTACTGTACGAGGTAGCTCTGCCTCCGGTACTGGTGCAGTGGTACCCAAGAGGAGTAGTGGTAGTGCAAGTAGTGATTTCATCACTCATTAGGAGCTGCCAGGGCTGGTGGAGGACATTATGCTGTGGGGCCTTGATGCTTAAATCAGCAGAGTAGAGGAAGTCCTATGTAAAATTGTAAAGTTGATGCCCTGTCCAGGACTGAGACAAGGATCGGTGATAGGAGACAGTGATGACAGTTGTGAGGATTAAGGGCTAGATTCTCAGTATGTTCATGCTGGACACAGATACATCTACAATGTTCCCTACCTAACCCCAGTCATAATTTGACCCAACCATTTGTGCCCATAATCATCTCTGTCTGCCTTGTATTGCCTGTATGCCTGCACCTGCTACCTAACTCATCCTACATACCTCTCTTATTTATAACCACCTTCACTCATAGTCCTCTTTTAAAAAGTGGGCACCTGACCCATAAAAATCATTGCATCCCATATATGGCACTCCACTTTGCCTATGTGTCTGCTCGACACCCTGGAATCTGTTCAATTGGCCTTACAACATTTAGTTGTTGTCACTCAGCCTGGATGTGGTGACCATCCAAATTCATCAAGTTATTGTTACTAGTATAGATGTACCTTGTTAGGATGTGGATAGCTATGGTGGTCTCCCCACTATCCTGCACATTCATTGATTCTGCTCCCTGTGTCCTACCCAATGCTTGCTTCCCATTTTCACCAGTGTCCCATCACATGTCTAATCTGGACAAAAAATAATATCACACACAATACACATGGCCAAAGATGGCCCATAAAAAACCTTCAATGTGTGGCGTCAACATTTGTGTGACCCAAGGAGTCACTCACCAATGCTGAGTGGCAGAACACTGCATTTCATATTCATGGACAAAAGCTGCAGATTTTAGTTTCAAATGCACTAGTATGGTTATCATCATGCAAATGTGCTTCATGCCATTGAATTATATTAATACAGACAAATAGCACTATTGTGAGATAGTTACTTTTACATGTTAATTAGGCTGACAGATTTAGGATAGTATAATTCTCATTACAGTAACGAAACCTGATGCCTACAGTCTCCTACATTTCTTGCTCCTATCTTTTGTCACTGTTCTTTCAACTGTGTGATTTTAACTATGTAAAGTATGAGTTCTTGTGTGGCCTGCTCAGATAATGTTCTGGTCTGCTGAATGCTTTTGCAGAGTGTAAAGGATTCAAATTCAGGATTATGTCAAATATTATATAATGTTTTTTCATATTAATATTATGTGTCACTGTTGGTTACATATGTTACTAACACACCATTATCCTGCGTATATCTTAACCATGCTTGTAATGCCTTACCCCTGCTTGTATCATACTGGAAACACGTTATTTTACAGAGCATGACAGAATCATTACAATGACAAACCTAAGATTAATACACGACAAAGATGGCCAGAAATGGCCCATAAACACATATCCTTCTATGTCTCTCTCTGTCTATCTCACAGTCTCTCTCTTATCACCCAGTGTCATCAATCTTTGTCACCAGCATTTGATGTCTGGCAACAAACAACAGTATATGATGACTGTAAATGACAGTTCATGTCTTATGGCAAAAGCTGTTGAGTTTTTGGCTTTGGATGCATTAGCCTGGTGCTACCATGCTTAGCCTCACTACCCTATGAAATATGCTACAAACCAACTTTCTTGGTTCATGGTGTTTCCATAGTCTCTTCATATGGGTGTGTTTTGCCACCTGACATTTGGGCTTCCTTTGTGGTGTAATCATGTATACATTGTTGATGTAGATTGGCAGGTGTTTGAATCCAGCTTCAGGTCTAAAAATATTGAGCATAATAATTTCTCCATTGCGTTTTGCCCTATGGGTTTAATCATATATCTTGGATTGAATCCGCAGCTGCATGCTAGGTCCTTTATGTGGTTCATAATCAGCTCATCCACAGGTGGGAGGTTGATGTAATGGTTAAGGTGTTTACCTTGCAAACACAATATGCAGGGTTTGATTCCTAAATGGGGTATTTGCTTAGGCTTAAAATGGCCCACAAGGGCAGTTAGCCTAGTTCTAACATATGAAGCACAAAATCAGTCATACCTTCCCACCAATAAGAGCAAGACATTTGAGAAAATCAAGAATTTATGTGATAAAAATCTTATTACAATATGCACATCTTAAAAAAAAGTATTGCTGCTCTATACACAGAAGATAACATGATGATTTAATCTGCAGTCCAATGTATTTTATGATTTTTTTTAAGTATGACACTTACATGTATGTTATCATGTAGTGATTGCTATATTCAATAATGTCATACATACACATACAATTGCATAAGGAACAGTACAACATACTTTAAATCTATGGACAGTCAGCAAATGTCAGGACACTCTACATATGCACCTGTATTATCAATGTAATAAGTATTTTACTGACATTATGAAAATAAATGTGTAAATCATGACACAGAATAGATTAACATGACACATATCTTTTATGAAATGGATCTGAATCAAAACTGTTTATATCTGTTGTTATTTGCAAGATGGTTGGCTTGTAGTACCACAGACCACTGCTAATTCCTGTGTAAGTTTAAAACCTCAAAACATATTTGCACATGCAATAAGCCTTTGCCATAAGTCACGCAAATCAGCTTGCAAATAGTCTGCTTCAAAGAAAGAAAGTAATGTTGGTTGCTTATATAACTTGTGCATGTTGTAATGTACTGTTGTAATCAAGATATAATAATTTCACTGTGATACTAACCCTACATACGTAAATTATGTTTGTGCTCCACTACATTATACTGGCAAATGATATACAATGGTGTTAGCCATTTGCACACATACTTGCTGACTGGTATTAAGTAGTGTGTTTTCATATGTTTGGCCTGTATGTTCTTTATTTACATTGCACATTGTCCAAGCATGAGGTAACATTGACCGTGGCACACCAAATGATGAAGATTTCATGCAATCATCCTGACATGAACAGTCAGGAATGCTTAGTTGTCAATCCACTGTTTCACAACAGTGATTATTACCCATCACAGCCATGATGTGAAACAGCTGCACCTCTCTCACTCTAGCACAATGTCCATGAATGAAGGGGTATATGACTTATCTGAGCAGTATGCAATTCCTTGTGATCAACACATTGCTGTCTCTTCTGCTTGTCAAGACATTCCTTTTCATGCAAACCTGTGATGCACACTGTCTTATCAGCAGCACACTGATGTGGTTATCCTTAAAGTCAGACTGCTCCTGCGACATTTGAATAGAGCAATGACTTACTACCTTGTGTGTGTGTGTGTGTGTGTGTGTGTGTGTGTGTGTGTGTGTGTGTGTGTGTGTGTGTGTGTGTGTGTGTGTGTGTGTGTGTGTGTGTGCGTAATGCATGCTAGGTAGGATGAGCTTCACCCATACATCTGATATGCCACTAATATGACACTTCCACTCAGGAGAAACATTTAAATCTGGATAGGGCTCCCCATCAATGTCTTCAACTTTTATCCAAAACATCTCTGTAACACATTGATGAGGCCATCTTTTCAAATGTGCACTATCTCACTCTTTCAATCAGACATCTCTTGTGGTGCTTGCAGTTGATCCTGTGTATTCTAGGTTGTATAACTTGGCAGACAGGTGGTTCAAATCCAACAGTGTGGAACTGGTATTAGTGTGTGCGTGTTTCTACTGTCAGGTTAAATGGATTCAGTAACAGATCTGATCAGTGTGCTTCTACTCAGGAGAGACATTTGCACTGAAAGAGGGCTTCCTAATCAATATATTCCACTTTTAGCCAAAACATCTTCAGTGCAACACACAGATGAGTTCATCCTTTTAAATGTGCACTATCTCACTCTTGTAATTAGATGTCTAATGTGGCACTTGCCATTGATACATTGTACTCTAGGTTATGTAACTAGATCAATAACTGGTGAAATTCAACAATGTGGAACTAGTGTGGGTGCGTGTCTATACTGCCATGAGCTATTTTCAAAGTAAGAGGAATCCCTTATCAATTTCATTCCATTTTAGCCAGACATCTTTTCTGCAACACACTGAAGAGGTCATCCTAACACATGTGCACTATCTCACTTTTGTAATCAGGCTTCTTGTGTGGCACTTGTGGGTGATGCTGTGTACTCTATATTTTGTAAACAAATAGGTAGGTGGTTAAAATCCCAAAGTGGCTAAATCCACTGAGTGTGTGTATCTTTCCAGTGCTAGGTAGGAATGGCTTCACCCACGTACCTGATGTGTAGCTTTACAGTCAGGAATGTCTCTCTCTCCACATTCAGTTCCTTTTAGCATGTGGATCATCCTAGCCAAACAATGGTGATGTCATCCTTCCAAGTGTGCTGTCATCAAACTTCTCATGCTGTCCTTTGTCCTTGTGATTCATGCAGTGTCATCTAGCTTGATCTTACTTAGATAGATGGTTCAAATCCAGACATTAATCCATAGACTCAGTTGTATCATAGTGTATTTGTGTGAAAGCATATGTGGGTAGGAATGGCATCACCCACAAGTCTGAGGTTTAGCTGAAGAGCATCAGAGGGCTCTTTCACTGCATTCTGTCTACTTTAGTTCAGACGACTGACTTTCTAAACTCTGATGAGTCCATTTGCTGAAATGTGATTACTGTAATCCTCATAGTGAGCCTTGTCTTTGTGGTGTCAGGGAATGATACAATATTCTCTAGCTTGTGGATTTAGTAAGGCATGATTTTGAATCTGGCTTGCTCTAAGAATTGTACATGTATGTGCTTCTACACCCCAGGGATCACTTCTGTGGCTCTGCTTGACAGGGTCACGGGAAAATAATTTTCTTGAGTGGCAAAAGCGAGGGTACTGTTTGGCTAGGCTTATATAGACCCTAGTGCCAATAGCCTAGTACCTATCTACCTACCTACCTATGAACTTATAGTCACTGTAATGACTGGATTATGCAACACATATGGTTGTGTACATCTTACATCATGCAGGATTTCAACTCAACAAGAAATATTACACCACTCTTTCAATCAATTATAAGCCACACATAAGCCTTGCAGGACTCTGAGGCTATCATGCTTTCAGATATACTCTCACAGCTGTAGTAAGACTTATCCTGTTACCTTGTGTACTTAGATAGGCAGGTGTTCAAACTCTGCAGTGACTGAATAGTATGAGTGAGTGTGCTAGGGATGAGTTGCATCCTCCACAGTTATAATGTGTACAATTACAATGGGTTAGGGCTGCTACATTACTTTATACCCAAACAGCTGATTTGTACCACAGTGATGATATCATGCCTCTAATATGTTCAGTTTCACAGTTGTATTAAGACTTTGCCTGTGGCACATGCAGTTAATTCACAGTTCTGTAGATTGTAGACATGCATAGACTGCTTTTTCAATCCACCCAATGAGAACATAATGTGATTTTATTGACATAAAACAGCAACACATATTGCAGTCAAATTGATGTATCCATTTTAGGTCTGATATAGACCTTTCAACCCATTGGAGGTTTCGTACCATTCAAGTAGGTCTTCTGTAATCCTTGCAGTGAGAGCTCTCCTGTGACTCATGCAGTTAAAACTGACTTTTATAGAATGTGTAGACAGAAAGGCATTGGTTCAAACTTTGGAATGTGCATGTGCAAAACAATATTGGCGAGTGATAATGGCTTACCAAAAAACAGTGGCATGGCTAAATCACATATGTCAACAGTAGCATTGTTGCATAATTTTGATCCCTAAGAATAATTTGGATTGAATACATGGCCATCAAAGGCTTTTCTCAGTTTGCACATTAAAATGTGCTTTTCTCTGACACCTGCCAATTACTATCTTCTCTTGCAGATGCAGTTAGTACATAGCTGGGTAGAGTATGCAACATGATAAATAAGGGCCTTGATTTGGTAAGCTATGTCTGCCAGACAACTGTGACAGAAGAACTGGCTTAGCCAAGGAATAATGATATGGCACTATATCAGGTCAACATTTTTAGATGTTTGGGACCAATAAACATTCCAGAAGGATACTGCTGTCATCCCTTCAAGTCTGTTCTCATTGAGACAGCTGATGTGCTTCTTTCTATGGTGTCAATGAGGATGGACATCCCAATGAATTCTGATCTCAGTCATATGTTTGAGTCTGGCAAGTTGTAACTGCTGAGTATGTCAGGTTTACAAGCAATATTAATCCCCCAAAAATAATGTTCTGTTTCTCATGACTTAAGGGAAGCATTAACATATACCATTTATGAATTATTTTCTTTACAATTTAGAGCTTTAAAGGCAATAAGGGCTGATTCATCAGTTGTTGATGTGTGCCATGTTGCAAAGCTGTCACAAAGTGTGAGTGGTCCTGTGGTGTGATACTTTCATGTGGTTTCTCCCTTTTGTTTTTATTTCTCCAAGTCTTTTGAGTTTCTAATATCATGGCCCATTCCTAAGTCAAAGTGATTAAAATTCATGAAATTAGTATTGTTTCAATCTTAGATATTAGCCTGAAGTACTGTTCACAGCACCACAATGTGCCAAGTATTGGTTCCTTCTGCAAGTCATATGGAGTTACATGTACTGGTAATATATCTAAGCACAATTTCAAATGCTTTTTTGCTCCTACTACTATTGGAACTGTTTGGCATACTTCTCAACCATACTGAATTCCTCAGTATTTACCTGTTTTGAGGGTAAAATAATGGGATGCCATGAATTCCCTAGTGGCTCCCTCTTTTCATGATTTTTTTCAAATGTTTTAAATTTTTTTTATTTTTTATAGTTTTACATGTCATCATACATCGCCAATGTATCATACAATGTTGTCAATGTGCAGGGGCATGCGTTATGAAATCAACTGCGAGAGTAAGACCGCAGCCTATCGAACAACTCCGTGACTTCTTCTGAGAGTGTGTAGGAGAGATTCATCTCAGAGTGACTGGAAGGGAATAATTGTAAGCAGCCAGCATCAGCAGCATTGTAGCAACCAGTTCTGAACTTCTGCAGATGAGTCTGGCTCTGGAAGTGCACCACGCAGCCACCATATCCGCAGGATCAGGAGAACAAGAAAATGTACTTTCTCTGGCAGCTTGACCTCCATTGCGAACAGCATTTGAGCGAGAGTGACACTGTCGAAATGCAGTTTTCCAATGGGCAGTTTTGCAAACCCAAATACATCGACTACACTACATCGAATGGGTAGTGTAGTTCGAATATTTGAGTTCAGAATTTTGGGTGGAGATCGCAGTTCAGTGATGAACAGGGAATTAACCCATTTTTTACTGTTGTGTGATCTCAGAGTTGATATATATAATTTGCAGGTGGTGTGGGGGGTGCAGGGGGACTTAGCCCCTGCAAAATAGTAAAATACATGGACCATTGACTATGGAATGTCACGGTATGGTAAGCTGCATAGCATGGGTGATTGATGTCACCTCCTGCTATGTCAAATACATTGAACTAGGGGTGTCGATGTATTCATTTTTGATCTGGCCATTCCAGATTCAAAACCTAGGTTTCAATAGTAAACACGCACTCAGATATATATATATATATATATATATATATATATATATATATATATATATATATATATACTCAGCCCATTAAACAGATGTTAGCTAAAACATGAAACATATAATACCCGCTGTCATTGGTAAAATAGATACATATATAAAACCTCATCATGATCAAGGTGCTTATCATTCATGTTTTATACATTAATGCGAGGTTTTAAAATTAAAGTGCTGCTCATTTTCCTACACGTACTTGACTTTGTTCCCTTCTTGGCTTGTTGCGTTTTGGAGTTTGTTTTTTGTACTACTCAAGAAACCCACAATAGAAACTGTGGGAATTATAAAGTTGCACTAGCATTCAGTTTGCCTCCTGTTAAAGACTTGTATCCTCAATGTTGACTGACTGATCTGAAAGCTGCACATGATAGTCTGCATTGATTTCTTTCTATATGAAAGGTTTAACAAGCTGCAGCACTGTGCATTTTAGTAGCCAGAGCACACAAGTATCAGGAATTGAAATGTGTCTCATATTTGTTTGCTTTCTACCATTTTCCTGTGTATATCTGATGCTGGTGTAATAGTGAATGTTGCATTGGATCTTGGTACAGTGTGTAACATTAACAGGCTTTAACTTGTGAGTTAAGTAGTTTAGTTAAATGAATGTCACAGCCGAGTTGGAGATGGATTTGAACTCATCCAGGTGTAGACAGCTTGGGGCTGCTCCAGAGTGCATTGCTATTCTGTTCTGCTGTAGAAATGTATGCTATAGGTACATGTAAATATATGTATTCTTTTTTTATGCATTTTGTTGTTGACTGTGACACACACACTTATAAGTGTAATATATTGTAATATGGATAAATTATGATGTGTATGTCATGACACAATTAATATATAACACGTGTGTAAATATATATTTATATATACTATAAATATATGGAAATATAGGGGGCCAGATTCACGATGGCTTGCATGGAGTGTACGAGTAGAGTAAGACACCATGCAGCCATCATGTCCGACGAGCGATCCAGGAACAGCTTGTAGGGGCGTGTTAGAGAGCTCCTAAAACGTCTCCTACACAGACAGGGCTGGGATATGCAAATTACCTCACTTGCAACTGAAAAGCATGCAAATGAGGTAAATTTGCGATACAGGAAGCACAAATCTGTCCGAGTAGGAGCCGTGTTAGCTGCAGAAATGTACTCAGCTGACAACTGAGTACCGTTCTGCAAATAGCACAATGGAGCCTTGTCAGCTCCAAATAAAGGTTGCATATGGTTGAGGAAGCATGCCAATGGCCAAATATACAGCCATTGGAAATGTTCCCAAATGCAAAATTAAAATAAAAATACTTTTTTTTTTCGCAATTTCCGATGTTTAAGCATAGCACAGTGCCGCGCAAATGGGGTGCGCCAAAAAAAATCATAAAATAAGAAAATAAAAGCCACAAACATGGAATCTATGAAAATTTTTTAATTACAATGTAAGGGAATAGCAGGCTGTAAACCACATGGCCACCGAGTAGGGGTTGCTAAGGGAAGAAGCCCAGTCTAAGACATGTAACCAAGCATTAGTAGGCAATCCTATGTAAATGAGTGTTAGGATAGTGAATTGCACTTTTACATAGCAAATGAGCGCAGTCAGTGGAGTGTAGGAGTAGGATATGGGGAGTAACAGAGTAGGATATAGGTGACATCACAAGGGGGGTATGTATGAAAGTAGTGAAGCACATAGGAGCAGAGTGGCATGTGTCAGCTGTCAGTTAGACATCATGGAAAGAGGTGTGTCAACAGGTAGGCCAGGGAAAGCCAAGAAATGGAAGGTGTATACTGTGGATACCACCAAAGTTTCTTGCTGAGTGGGTATGCGCATGTGTGCGCGCCTGTAAACCCGAGTAAGACAGAGTGCACGTGTGAAAGCGTGAGTGTGCGCGTTTAAGCTGGACTAAGCATGTATAAGGTTGTGTAAAGACCTGTGAGCTTGTTTGCGCTGGTGTGCGCTCATTTTAACCCGAATAAGCAGGTCTTAGTCCGTCTAAGCATGTGTGCATGTGTGTGAGCTGCTATGAGCATGTTTGCACTTGTATGCGCATCGCTCCCCCCTGAGGAAACAGAAAGGAAAAAGGAAGCACAACAAATAGTAGGAAGCTACCAGGGAATACTAGTAGAGCTAGCAGTGGAAAACAATCAGAATCAGGCAATTACACAGGCAGAACACTAGCCCGGCCCAGCACTTAAAACTCTGCAAAAAACAGTGCAGTCTGTTTCTCTCAAGAGACGCTGCAACACTGGAGTAAGCTACTAGAACTGAAAACTGAAAAAGCTTCACTCAGACAAAAAATGCTAGGAGCTGCCATTGCTGTCATAAGGCGACATATGCAACATGCTGAGGGTGGTGACAATGCAAATGCTGGCGGACAACCCACAGTGAGGAGACGGCAAAGAGTGTATAGGCCCAGGGTCACCTACCAGGGGTTACATGAGCTGGAGATAGTGGAGCGCTATAGAGTGGACAGAGACCTCCTGCAGCAAATTGTTGAGCTGTGCAGGCCATGCCTCACACACAGAACCAACAGGGGGGGAACCCATCCCAGTGGAAACCAAAGTATGTGTTGGCCTAAGAATACTAGCAACAGGTACCTTCCAGAGACCAACTGGTGATATGATGGGGATATCACAGGCATCAGCATCCAGGGTACTGCACCAGTTCCTGGATGCCATGTCAGCACATGTCGGTGATCATGTATATTTCCCCAATTCCCATGAGGTATTGGCCAGCAATATGCATCTCTTCCAGCAAATAGCAGAATACCCTGAGGTAGTGGGTGCAATAGACTGCATGCATATATGCATCAAACCACCAGCCGGTGAGCGGGGTAGGGCCTACATTAACAGCAAGAGCTTCCTCTCCATCAACTGCCAGGTCATGTGTGATGCCCAGGGCATAATAATGAATGTGTGTGCTGGCTGCCCTGGAAGCTTCCATGATTCCCATATCTGGCATCTAGCGCAGCTGTACCAGACATTTGCAAATGGGGACATCCCACATGGTCACTTAGTGGGGGATGCTGACTATGCACTGGAGCTGTGGCTGATGACACCCATCAGAAACGCACACACACCTGAACAGGAACGCCATAATGAGGCACACGCACAAACATGAAATGCAATTGAGCGTGTGTTTGGGTTGCTCAAGTCATGGTTCCAGTGCCTGGACACATCTGCTGGAGCCCTGCAATACTCACCAACTACATGTACCCAAATTGTCATGGTATGTGCTATGCTACATAATATGATTCTGCGAAAACAGCTGCAACAGGACCAGCATAGGCCTGTGCCAAACAGCCCACCACCATTGCCAAGGCCATCACAGGCAGAGTGTGACTCAGAGGAGGAACAACCTAAGCCTGCCCCAGTAGGCAAAAGGAGGCATGCCCAGTATGCCTTGGCCTTGGAAAAGAGGCAACACATAGCACATACACTGGCTCAGTAGGAACCTTGGAAATTATACCTCTCTCTGACTCCCACATATAGTGAAAGGGATGCCTAACTTGACACAACCTGCTATCAAACATGTGCAGGGAGTGTAGTATGTGCATCCAACATAGGCAGCCCTGCAGCACCACCTGAGGCATGATTGCCATGTGTTAAGCAATGTAAGGTAGTGCTAAACAGCATTTACCGCCATGTAGTATATGCAAACTTGATGACCTTGAATATCATCCTACCCTCACCAAACATGATGCCACAAGATGATCAATTACAACAATTGGCTTAAGTATTGGTGTCAGTGAAAGGGGATCCAATGCCTGTCAGCCTGGGATGACATGCTCTACAAGACATGATGCTTCACTAGGGATGGCTTTCACCTGTCACCCGTGGCCTTTTGGATATTGCCAAAGGCTCTTGTCACCCCCATAGTGCCTTTTTTAGGTAAGGCTCAAAAGACAAACCCACCTCCATAGGTATCACAAGGGATAAGAAACTAGAAGTAATGCTACTCAATGCCAGAAGTCTAAACTGCAAGATGCATGCACTCCAAACTCTCCTCAGCATGGAGAATGTTGATATCTCTGCAGTAACAGAAACCTGGTTCAAGGCTCCCAAGAGCACCCTAGCACTAACAGGTTACACCTCATACCATGCTTTACAGCCACAAAACATGGAACAAACTACAAAAGGAGGGTGAGTATCGATATTTGTCAAAGATACCCACACCCCCAGGTCGGTGGCACAGCATGAAGCATCACAGACTATCCATGTGCAACTAATAGTGGGTAAAACCGCCTTCCAGTTCATAGCCTGCTACAGACTACCCTCCTAAACCCAGGAACCACACTTGGCTGACTGGAGAACACATAAAAATATGAAGGTCTCCCCAAACACCATTATATTGGGCGACTTCAACTACCCAAACATAGAATGGGAGCATTACCCTAGCTGCAACACCCTAGCCCAAAGGTTCCTAGAATATATAAACTCAAATGCTATGGAACAACTTGCTACCACTCACACAAGAGAGGAAAACATACTGGACCTGATCATCACCAACATGGTGACTCATGCCCAAGACCAGAAGTGTATCCCTCACTGGTAAGATCAGACCATAGAGTAATCTCACTGGATGTTCACATCCCGACCCCAGCCTATGGCCAGAAAACCACAGTGAAAAATTTTCACTAAGGCAAATGTCACACTCCTCAAAACCAAGGTGGAATCCTTCACAGCCCCTGTGCCTGTGGAAAATATGGCCCAGACGTCAGAACCCTTAATAAATGCATTCTATGAACACCTTCAGGAATGCATGGATCATGCAATCCCAAATAAAACCAAGATCCAATCCTCCAAAGGCAGGCATCCTGTCTGGTGGACTCCAGCCATAATAAAACATACAATACAAGGAGGAAGCTACTATATGATAGAGGAAAATCCCAAAAAGGGAAGGCATCTCTGGTCAGTATTATTGAAAAACTACAGCCACACATAAAATCATCTAAGGCCATCTTTGAGATAAAAATTGTACAGGACACTAAGGATAATCACAAGGCTTTCTTTAGTTATGGTAGGAACCTGGGTGGGAATTCCCAGATATGCACAGAATTAGTCCAAAATGACAAACAATACACCAAACCCACAGACATTGCCAACATCCGAGCTGACAGGTTCAGTGCAAACTCCCCCCCCTCCCCACCAAAAGGGCAAATATCTATCCCAGCAGAGTGCTGGCCCCCTGACATCTCAGATGTTCAGGTAACAGCCAGCCTCTCCAAAGCAAAACACACAGCATCAATGGGACCAGACGGTGTCCTGGGCTGTGTCCAACATGAACCCCAAGAAGAATAGAACACAACCACTGTTCAATCTCAGCCTTACCACAGGATATGTACCCAAAGAGCAGTGTACAGCAACAGTGGTCCCTCTCCACAAAGGTGGTGCCTCAATGGATACGGCAAACTATTGCCCCAGAAGACTGACTAGCTTGGTCTACAAAGCTATGGAAAGGATCATCATGGACCTCTGAAATAAAGATATTGGGGACCTACAGACACTGGATCCTACCCAGTTTGGCTCTGTTAAGGGCAGATCCTGCCTCTTAAACCTGGTTGAGTCATTTGAAACAGTCACCAAGACCATTGACAAGGGGAAGGTGGTCCACACAGCCTAGCTGGACCTTGCAAAAGCCTTCCATACAATACCCCACTTGGTCATTATAGATAAGCTCACCAGCTTCAACATAAACCCCTATGTCACTAGATGGGTTGCAAACTGGCTCAAGGACAGAACCCACATGGTCAGAAATGCTGGAGCCATGTCAGACCCCAAACCAGCTAAAAAGTGGCATCCCACAAGGCTCAGTTCTGGGACCTCTCTTGTTTGGCATATATTTCTCGGAAGTACAGGCCAACACAAAAGCACTGCGGATGAACAAGTTTGCAGATGACTGCAAACTGGGCGCCATAATCGACCCTCCAGCTGACACAAGCATCCTACAAAAGGGACTCATAGAAACAGACAACTGGTGCCAGAGCCATGTCTTCAAGCTAAACACAAAAAAGTTTATAGTTATCCCCTTTGGCAAAAACTAAGTGCCCACAAATTACCACATAGGTGGTAACCCATTAAGTATGGAAGAAGTTATAAGGGACCTGGGGGCCCAAATTGATAGCAATCTCTCATTTGACAACCACGTGGCCAAAGTGTTTAGAAAAACATTTCATATAGCCCACCTAATCATGAAGGTATTCACATCTAGATCAAGGGAGGTCATTGCGCCTCTTTACTCATCCCTCAACAGGCCCATAATTGAGTACAATGGCCCTTGTGGGATGTACCTTATCAGACACCTGCAGCAGCTGGAAAGACCACAAAAGTACCTCACCAGGAGGATCAAAGGGCTCAAACACATGCCATTTGCTGCCCGGTTAAACAAACTGCAGCTCCACTCAGTGGCATACCGCCTGCCCAGAGGTGATCTGTGCCTGATGTATAAAGCCATGTCCAACCTGGAATCAATGGACATGCTGCACCTTGGAAAATTAGAATCCCATCAAGCTACGCACTCAAGAGACCTGAACCTCAGGACTGAAATAAATAGGACATGCTGGAGTGACAGATTCATAACCCAGAGGCTCCCTCCACTCTTGAGTAAACTCACACTCCAGGTTAGCCAGAGTCCCTCATTGACTCTCTTCAAGAGGAATCTTGATGAGTGGATGGGAGATTGTAGGTTTACCCTGGGTATCACTTCTATGTCACTGTTAGTCAGAGGCACAGTATACTAACCTTGAAAAATGTCATGGCAAACTCCACTTAAAATGTGTGTTGAAAGCCAAACACACTCTGGGTAGGATTATAAATGCCCTAGGGCAGATAGCCTAGTATGAACCTATGTACAGAATCACACACCCCAACTAGTACAACTGTGGTCAGTGTGGAGTAATGTTTGGTAATGTCCACCCAAGTTGGTGAATACACAGCAATGTTGGACAAGCCTGGTTTAAGTAGGCCATAGCTGAACAAAATGCAACATGCTTATAGTTGCCCTACTGGCCCTTAACCAGTCTGCTCTGTATGAACATTTAAAGCAGTGATGGGACTCAAACCCATGATACTGTGCATCATAGTGAAAGTACTGAACCAGTACACCATGACAGTATTGCAGTGCTCAGCCAGTATGAAAGAATGTTGACAAGTCTTTGCAAACTATCCCATGGAAACCCTGTAGGCACAGCACAATCCCTGTTGAGTTATGACACAAAGGAGTCTGGCAGTAAGAACACAACATGACTTCCAACACACACAGTATAAATGTCAATATTGGTCATGTTCACACACAGCCACAAATGTAGCGGACTTCAGATCACAACATATGGAAAGGTCACACTGGGCATGCTCACACACTTGGATAAATGAGACATATGTCAGGCAACAAAACATGGAAGCCTGAACTGGGCATGCTCACACACTTAGGCCATGTCTGAGTATAGCAGTCGGCCACACATATCTGGCAGTTGTATATGTTAAGCCAGGAACCTCCCACGATCCAGCAATCTGCCCTGTGCATACAGTTAAATGACAACAGACACATATATTAATATACTGGAACCCTGTCATGATCAAACATGTTACGCATATAACTTTTTAAAAAGGCGGAAAGGAATCGATAAGAGCCGGCAACTCTACTAAAACTGTTTAATTGTAAGCGCTTTCAGCAAGGTGCTTACCTCGCCTTCTTCAGACATACATACAAAATCAATTAAGCCATCTTAAATAGAGTAATTATGTAAGTTAATAACCTTACACTTAATTAATGATTTAAAGATACATTGAAACCAGCCAGAATATGATAAGAAATATGGTAATGGTTGATTAAATGCTGTACTTAAATATTAATGTTCAACCTATATAGTAATTGATGAATTAATTTTTGATTAGTAGTTTCTAGAAAAATAACAAGTTTAAGTTACAAGTTTTTTTATTGTTAGTATAGATGGTTGGTTTATTGATGTTGAAAGTCTTTAAAAGTTTGTTCAAACACTATTTACTATTATTAGTAGACCCACTATTTTGTGTTTTGTTTTTATAAGTATCTATTCATGCTTCGTGAGAATTTCAACTTTTGTAGAAGAATTGAATTTTGTGTGTTTTTAGGTTTCTATTACTTATTTAACAATAGTTCTTTTATAAAGTTTTTATCATATTCTGGCTGGTTTCAATGTATCTTTAAATCATTAATTAAGTGTAAGGTTATTAACTTACATAATTACTCTGTCTATTTAAGATGGCTTAATTGATTTTGTATGTATGTCTGAAGAAGGCGAGGTAAGCACCTTGCTGAAAGTGCTTACAATTAAACAGTTTTAGTAGAGTTGCCGGCTCTTATCGATTCCTTTCCGCCTTTTTAAAAAGTTATATTTTGTTTGTTTTCTGGTGTATGCTTTTCGTTTTTTCGATGGCAAGTGGAACTGGAGCGGCTTCTCCTAACTTGTTTTCCCAAGAAAGAACCTCTAGTGGGAATAATGAAAAAGAAAATGAAATCGGAAATTTGACTGCCCTAGTACAAGTGTTGCTAGGACGAGTAGAAGCTCTCACGCAGAAGGTTGAAGCTTCTGATTTGGAATTTACTCATGGAGTGCAAGTTTTAAGAACTGCATCTAACAATGTCAATAATAACCGCCAAATAGAAAGCAGTAGCGACAATAGTTCTACTGAATTGCGACCTTGTGAATGCAATGGCAACAGCTTGCACCGTCCCGGGTGCATGGAAGTGAACAACAGCCAAAATATCCATACAAGAACTGGTAACAATCCTAATTCTAATTTTAATACAGTGATGACTAATAATACAAGTGAGCATTCTGATGCTAATGCCCATGGTGCCAATAATCAAGTAGTAAATCAAGAAGAACTTATTCCGTCTATGGCGTCCTTCTTGAATAACAACGTTTTTTTCAATAGAGCACTTAATTCAAATACTAATTCACCTTCTGACACACAGCAACAAGACAAAGTATCACTGTCTGTGCTGATTAATGATTTTGATAATAAATTATACAAGAGCAGGAAGATGCAACTTGAAGTTGCTTATTTGGAAGAATGCATTGAAAAGAAGGTGATACCGAAAGGTTTACGTCAATGACGTTACCCTGCGGGATTGGTCAACAACTCCACTTTCCATAAGGAACTAACAGAACTTTTCGAACGCCAAGAATGTGAATTTCTTAAATCCCTTATTAACTTTTATATTAATGACATTCAAAATATGAAAATTGTTTTAACTAATCTTGAACAAGTCATTAAAGCGCATAAAGATTTTTCAAGATATAAGTATGAATATTGTAGGATTTTTTCCAGTATAGAAGCAACAATGGACAAACTTTTGTTAACCAAAAAGAAAAAATTAACAAGGGATTTAAATGACTATTCAAACAATAGAGCTTATCCCAAGCCTCCACAAGTAACATCTTTGGTTCCCATTTCTAATGGAGTAGCATACAATGGGAACAGTGATAATGTCAGCGAAAATTTACAGGATTCTACCAATGACAATTCCGCTGACATGAATGATGATTCACAGCCATTAAGGCGAAGTGAAAGGCTTATAAACAATAATAATAGCAATAATAATAATAGGGCTAACAATACGAATAATGGCAGAAATAATCCAAACGGGCGTGTTGACAACAATAGTAATTTCAACAATAGTGTGGAGTTTTTTGATGGACATGAACAACAGGGTTTTGACAGGAATCAGAATGGACATCAGAACAGTCGTCAACTCAATCGGAATCAAGTGCAAACGAGGAACAGAAGGAGGCAGAGGAAGAGATAGCACCAGTTTTTGATTTTGGCTCTGTCCCACGTATCCATACAAGTTCAGGGGGTGATTTCAAGATTTTTAATTACACTATCCTTGAAGTAGAACAAGAAAATGTGAACTTTTTGTCTAAGGGACTAACTTTTGTTCCAGGAAAGAATATGGACATAGCCAAGATGGTTATTGATTTAAAACTTTTTGTCAGAAAGTTGAACCTTGATCTGCTTTTTGGTGAAAACTCTGGTATGACTAATACTATCAGAGTCTCTAGTTTGTTTAATCCCCCCTTACACCCAAGTCTTAACATCTTTGAGAGAATGTGTGAGATGGACTTTTGGGCAACTAATAACAAGAGAAACCAACAAGGTAATCATTTTAATATTAGTCAGTCTGAACAAGAATATTTAAAGCTTTTGAATGACTGTAATATAAGAGTCATGAAACCTGATAAGGGGGGAGGGCTGGTGTTCATGGACCATTGTGTTTATGTAAAAAGTATGAACACACTTCTAAACACTCATGTATATATGCAGGTTAGTCTTAATGAAGTAAATTCAGCACATAAAAAGATCAAATCCATGCTGAATGACTTATTTTTAGAAGGTTACATAGATCTAGACCTGCACCAATATTTAATTATGTTAGCACCTAGAACACCAGCTTAATTGGTTCTCCAAAGATTCACAAAACCATCAATAACCCTCCCTTCAGGCCCATTGTTGATGGCCATGGATCTGTTACATATGGCTGTGCTAAATACATAGACCATATTTTCAAACCCTTAGTAGAAAGTGAGCCACATATATGTAAGGATTCATGGAGTTTCCTGAATAACATCAACAATTTAATATATCTAAAGGACACCTGTTTTTTAACAATTGACATCAAGGATCTTTACACTGTAATTCCACAAGAAATCGGCTTGGGGTGGATTAGGGATTTTTTATTAAGAAAGAAATCCAGTGATAACACTATATATTTGATTGAAACTTTGCTTGAGATTGTTTTGACCAATAATTTTATGGTCTTTGAGAACCAATTTTATTTGCAAAGATCAGGAGTTGCCATGGGGTCTCCCTGTGGCGCTAGCTTTGCCAATGCGGTCATGACACAATGGGAGAATAACTTTTTGTTTACCAACACCATATTCCAGGACAAAGTCTCCTGGTATACTAGATACCAGGATGACATGTTCTGTATTTGGAAGGGTGACATTTCCTTGATACCAGAGTTTATTGAACAAATTACACAAACTACTAAGTTTTTGGAATTCACTTATGAGATAAATGAATGTTCGATCAATTATTTGGACAGCTTGTTAATTAACGACAAGATTAATGGAAGATACAAAAGTTTAACTTATAGAAAACCCACCTACTCGAACACATTTTTGCATTTTTCTAGCAATCACCCTTACCACCAAAAGAAAGCTGTTGTTAAGGGCCAAATGGTAAGGGCAGCTAGAATGGTCACTGACAATATTGATTTTGAGTCTGAATGTGGGAATCTTATGAATATGTTTTTGAGTAGGGGATACCAATACCATATGGTTAGGAATATTCAGAAAGAAGTGGTCTTCAAGAGGGGTATAGGCCATTTTGCACCCCTATTGAATAAAAAATAAAGGACTAATAATATGGAGGGTGGTTCTGAGAAAGACAGCTTAGTAGACCAGAGAACAATACACAATTTGTAACATGCTGGCATGTATCATACTAGTTTTTTGTGTACATTCTCCCTTGATTACCATCTTATTAGAGATACTCTCAACAAAAATTGGGAGATCATCAAAGGCGATGAAACACTGTTGAAAACTTTGGGTGTAAGACCAAAGATCACTTTCTGGAGGGGGTGTAACTTAAAGGCCATATTAGAAGCTAAAAGGAAACCACAGATGAATAGGCCTATGGGTATGTTCAAATGTGGCTCCTGTTCCCAATGTAAATTCATCAATGCCACCAATAATGTATGCATTACAGGTTCACAGGTTCACAGGTGTGTACTAGGCTAATGGCCCTGGGGCCTTTACAAGCCTAGCCCATAGGATTACCCTGGCATCATGCCACCCGACCTTAGTTCCCAGTGCCTCTGTTGAGTAAAGCCATTGGAATGATCCCTGGAGTGAATTTTCCATTTCCCATCCACTCATCAAGATATCTCTTGAAGAGGGCGAGGGAGTTGCTCTGCTTGACATGTATGGGAAGTCTATTCCAGAGCATGGGCAGTCTTGGGAAAAATGAAAAAAATAGTACATGTTCCAACATAACACTCCCAATGCCCAGTGCATTAACCTCTATTATTATAAATTTTTCTAATGTTCATAACATCTTTACATACAGTCTTTAAATAGTCTTAGTGATTCTTTTTCTACTTCAGTTCTAAACTGAACATGCATTTTCTTTTTTGTCTCTCTATTAAATGCTTGCAAAACAAAGATCTATGGATTACAGTTTTTCTTTAACCCATATTACCCCCAAATGTTTGCATACGCTGTCTTGATTCAAATATATCACAAAAACATCCTTATTAAGATGAATAAATGCTCTTACCTCTTTCGGTGAAATACCCAATGGTGCTATTATATTAACCCAAATGTCATACCCACTCAGCTCTTTTTCTTCTTTACAACTTATTCTTACTTAACATGTCTTTCTTTTTTCTTCTTCTTTTCTTCTTTTCTTTCTCAGTATAACCAAAACAAAACACTAAAAGTAATCTAAAAGCTGCATTAGTAATGACAGAAATTATAAGATCAGTGGCAGGTATAATTGTGACACGAAGAGCGTCACTTATGTAGCATTATGTTCTCAATGTAAAGTTTATTTTATAGGTAAAACTGAAAGAAAATTTAAACAATGTATATATGAACATTGTTACGCCATCCTGAAAAAAGATACTAACAATGCATTGGCCAAACATTGTCTAGACCACCCTGGACATAGTTTCAAGTTTACCATCCTGCAACATAGAGCGCAAGACATTAGGGGGGGGGACCTTCACAAATATATGTAGAAATAGACAAATTAATGTGGCAGATCAAGACTAGAGCCCATATTTTTCCTGAATTAAATGAATATATCTCTATTAGATGTATTTTGAAATTATTAGCCCTTAAAAGATGACAGTTTACGTTCCAACATATATTACACATTCGTCAAATATGGTAATGGTTGATTAAATGATGTACTTAAATATTAATGTTCAACCTATATAGTAATTGATGAATTAATTTTTGATTAGTAGTTTCTAGAAAAATAACAAGTTTAAGTTACAAGTTTTTTTATTGTTAGTATAGATGGTTGGTTTATTGATGTTGAAAGTGTTTAAAAGTTTGTTCAAGCACTATTTACTATTATTAGTAGACCCACTATTTTGTGTTTTGTTTTTATAAGTATCTATTCATGCTTCGTGAGAATTTCAACTTTTGTAGAAGAATTTAATTTTGCGTGTTTTTAGGTTTCTAGTACTTATTTAACAATAGTTCTTTTATAAAGTTTTTATCATATTCTGGCTGGTTTCAATGTATCTTTAAATCATTAATTAAGTGTAAGGTTATTAACTTACATAATTACTCTGTCTATTTAAGATGGCTTAATTGATTTTGTATGTATGTCTGAAGAAGGTGAGGTAAGCACCTTGCTGAAAGCGCTTACAATTAAACAGTTTTAGTAGAGTTGCCGGCTCTTATCGATTCCTTTCCACCTTTTTAAAAGTTATATTTTGTTTGTTTTTTTGGTGTATGCTTTTTGATGTTACGCATATACACGTTGTTCATAGAAACTGGGAAAGCTACGGCAATAAAGACCTGCAAACAGTATCAGCAGCATATATTGTGCATCCCCAACATAAACATAGGTGCAGAGGTCGATACTAGGCTGTCTGCCTTAGGGAATTCATAAGCCTATGCAGAGTGTATTTGGCATCTGCCTCCCCAGTAGAGTAGCCTACTGTGCCTCTGTAAAGTAGGTCACAGAAGGCACCCTTTAAGGCTAGCTTGCTGTGCCTCTGTCAAGCAGGGACACAGTGGAGATCCCAGGAGTGAATTTGCAATTTCCCATCCATGCAGCTGGATTTTGCTGGAAGAGGGTTGGCGAGGGGCTATGTCTACCTTTAATTGGGATTCAATTCCAGAGTGAGGGGAGCCTCTGGGTAATGAATCTGTCCCTGCCGCATGCCCTATTTAGTTTTGTGCTGAGGTTTAAGTCCCTGGAGTGTGTAGCTCTAAGAGTCTTGGATGTTATGAGGTGGAGCATGTCCATTACTTCTGGGTTTGACATGGATGTGTACGTCAGGCATAGATTACCCCTGAGTAGGTGTTAAGCAACTGAGTAGAGCTGGAGATCCTTTAGTTGAGCTGCATAGGACATCTGTGTGTAGCCCATGATCCTCTTGGGGAGGTACTGTTGTGGACACTGTAGTTGCTGCAGGTGTTGGGTAAGGTACACCAAAAAAGGGGCATTGTAGTCAAACATGGGCCTGATGAGTGACTAGTAGAGGGCCACAATGACCTCCCATGATCTACATGCAAACCCCCATGTGATAAGTAGGGCTATATAAAGGTCTTTGCAATGACTCTGTCATTGTGATTAGCAAAGGAGAGGTTACGATCTATGTTGGTCCCCAAATCTGTAAATACATCTTCTGTACTTAATGGATTACCACTTATGTGGTGATTAGTGTGCACCTTGTTTTCCTCAAAGGGGATGACTATGCATGCCTTAGCAATTAGCACGAGGCCATGGCTCTGGCAACAAGCATCCATCTCTGTGAGACCCTTATGGAGGAAGCATGTGTCAGCTGCAGTGTTGCTTATGGCCCCCGGTTAGCAGTCATCTGTGACATTTATTAGACATAATCCCCCCGTGTTAGTCTGAACCTCAGACAAGTACATACCGAACAGGACAGGTCCCACAACTGAGCCCAGTGAGACAACAGTTGTAACTGGTCTTGAATTGGACATGGCACTTGCAATTCTGACCATGTGGGTTCCATCCCTGAGGCAGATAGTAACACATCCAGTGATATAGGGGTTGATATTTAAGCTGGTAAGCATATGTATGATGCCTGAGTGGGGTATTGTGTTGCAGGCTTCTGCAAGGTACAGGTAGACTGTGTGAACTACCTTGCCCTCATCCATGGCTTCAGTAACCGTTTCAAAGATATGAACTATGTGTAAGAGGCAAGATGTGCCCTTAACAAAGCCGGATTGTGTATGATCCACTGGAGGCTCAAAATGTTTTTGATTATGACTTCCATGATAATACGCTCCATAGCTTTTTCTACCACACTAGTCAGGCTTATGAGGTGATAGTTCCTGTGGTCTGTTGTGGCACCACCTTTGTGGAGTGTGAGCACTATATCTGTATGCCATTCTCAGGGTACATATCCTGTAGTAAGGCTAAGTTGGAACAGTGACTTAATGTGAGTGTTCAGTTCTACTCAGAGCTTGTGTAGGACACAGCCTGGGACACCATCCGGTCCTATACATATGCTGTGTTATTTGCTGTGGAGAGGGCACCTTTCACCTGTGCATCTGTGATGTCAGGGAGGTTACATTCATTTGGGATGGGCATCTGTACCCTTGAGGGGTAAGGGGGGGGACATTTGTGCAGACACTGTCTGCCAGGGTGTAGGCTATGTTCGTAGGTTTGGCATATTCTGTGCTGTTATGCAACAGTTCAGAGCATATCTGGGTTGTTTCCACACATATTCCTGACATAACTAAAGAAGGTCTTGTGATTATCTGTAGTGTCTGGTCAATTTCACTGTCAAAATGTGCAAGTGATGATTATATGAGGGATTGAAGTGTCTTGCCAATACTGTTCAGAGATGTCCTCCCTCTGTGGGATATTGCTCTGTTATGTAGTAGCTTCCTCCTTCTGTTGTACAGCTTATATATGGCTGGGGTCAACCAGACAGGTCTCCTGTTTTGGAGGAGTCATGGTTTTATTTGGGATAGCATGATCAATGCATACCTGCAGGTGCTCATAGAATGCGTTTGTAAAGGATTCTGCAGATCGGGCTGTATTATCCTCCAGCACAGGGCCTTTGAAGTATTCCACCCCAGTCTTCAGAAGTGCAAAGTCTGCTTTTGAGAAATTCTTTACAGTGATTTCCTTGACTGGGGGTGGGGACGGGATATGGATGTCCAGGGAAAGTTGTTTATGGTCTGATCTTAACAATGAGGGTTCTACCTCTGGTGTGGAACATAGAGTCCCCATGTTGCTGATGATCAGGTCCAATATATATTCCCCCTTGTGGGTGTGGTGACTGGTTGTGCCATTGCACATGGATTCACAAATTGTAGTGGCTGTAGGGTGATGTTGTTGAGGGCCTGAGTAGTATCCCCAGTCAATATTTGTGTTCCTGAAGTCAACCACTATAATGGTGTGTGTGAAGACCTTCATATCCTACACTGTTCCCCGGAAAGCCAAGTGTGGTTCTGGGGTATGGGGGATTGGTCTGAACTACACACTGAACCAAAAGGCAGTTTTGCACAATGGTAGTTGTATATGTATGGCCTGTCATGCTGAGTGCAACCTAAAGGTGTGTGTATCTGTGATGTATATGGATACACCCCCTACTTGTGTTGTGTGTTACAAGTCCTGTGATCATGAAGCATGGTATAGAACATAACCTGGCAGTGCCAGTGTGCATATGTGACCCTGAACTAGGCGTGTGTTAATGCACAGATATTTTTATCCCCCATACTGAGGGATAGTAAAAGATGTACATTCCTCTTTGGAAAGACTGATGATGTCAGCACCCTATAAATAGAGCAGGAGAAGAAACATCATCCAGTAATGCGAATAGCGTGCTGTGCTAATACATCGCTCTTCAGTATCATAACATAGTTAAGTTGGGGTTTGAATCCTGCAAATGCTGTGTTTGTGTGTGGGGTGGCAGGGGGGTGTGTATGTATGCAATTCTCTGCAAAAAGAATGGCCTTTTTGAAGACTGGGATAACACACTAAAAGATGTACATTCCTCTTTGGAAAGACTGATGATGTCAGCACCCTATAAATACAGCAGGAGAAAAAAAGTCATCCAGTAATGCGAATAGCGCGCTGCGCTAATGTGTCTCTCTCCAGTATCATAACATAGTTAGGTAGGGATTTGAATCCTGCAAATGCTCTGTGTATTTGTGGGGTGGTAGGGTGGGTGTGCATGTATGCAATTCTCTGTGAAAGGAATGGCCTTTTTGAAGACTGGGATAACACACTAAAAGATGTACATTCCTCTTTGGAAAGACTGATGATGTCAGCACCCTATAAATACAGCAGGAGAAAAGAAATCATCCAGTAATGTGAATAGCGCACTGCGCTAATGCATTTCTCTCCAGTATCATAACATAGTTAGGTAGGGGTTTGAATCCTGCAAATGGTGTGTGTGGGGTGGCAGGGGGGTGTGTATGTATGCAGTTCTCTGTGAAAGGGATGGCCTTTTTGAAGACTGGGATAACACACTAAAAGATGTACATTCCTCTTTGTAAAGACTGATGATGTCAGCACCCTATAAATACAGCAGGAGAAGGGAAATCATCCAGTAATGCAAATAGCACGCTGTGCTAATGTGTCTCTCTCTCAAGTATCATAACATAGTTAGGTAGGGGTTTAAATCCTACAGATGCCATGTGTGTGTTTATCAATGTGTTGTGCATTTTGCTTTTATTATTGTATGACATATTATTATAACAGTAATTTCAATGCACACATCAGGTATGTGTGTGCCACATACAGATATGTAAACAGAAGACAAGATCAGCTCCAATATAGGAACTCACAAATAATAAAGTAAAAATACAACCATCGACCACACGACAAGTAGAACCCACAATAAGGTACAGACCAGGAACCCGTAGCAGAAATATTTAATCCAATAAAAGCACACCGACTGAGCGCTTTCACCAGTACAACTGGCTTCTTCAGAGTCGTTTACAAAACACACCCAGCATAACTTCCTTTAAATAACACACAGAAATACAATTAATTAATTAATTAATCAATTAAACCATTCATCTATTACCATAATTAAAAGGTGTAGTTACTGTTTTTTCATTTCTTTATACTTCACATACTGTCATTCCTAACTTAATAAATTTAAAAATATTACACAATTTCATAAAGAAGAGTCATATGCTTAAAATTAAATTTAAAATTAAAAATTGTAATATTATAAATTATAAATTATAATTTCTACTTGCACGCTACCTATTCAATGTTGACCATACCTACACAAGTGTTTATGTAACAATGTTTAAAGATATAGCATTTGCAATATGTGTAAAAATGTGTACATAAAGCATCTATCATATACCAATTTTTATCAAGTAAACTCAAATTTGCATTTATTGTTATTTTTTGTTAAATGTGTGTGTATATAAATGTCTATTTATAAACAAATATTAATTTACAAAAATATATATTTTTAATAATGCTTTTATTATTAATGTTTTTATAAGTGTTTTTAAAGAATGTGTAGTGATGTTTTTCAATTACCATTTTTGAATTAATATTTTTAAGTTAATATTTGTCATATGTATAAAAAACTTGGTATTTTATATTCTTATTATTAAAGTTATTGAAACATATAAACTCCAGTGTAACATCTTTAGTTTTTTGTAAAAAATATATATAATAATAATAATGGTGTAAAATATCAAATAATTTGTGCCTTATGTTTCAACACAGGCTTTAAGGAAATACACTCATTAAGCCCTGGAAATTTCGTGGCATTCAATCTAATCTGCCACTCCATTTCACGTAGGGCTACACTATTGTTGATGTCACAATTGTTGTTTGATTTCACTCTATCAACTATAAAAAATAAAAACTTTTTAAATAGATGACAATCTTTGGAGTGCAGGTACAGGGCATTGTGTTCGTCTTTCCTTCTAATGGAACTACAGTGTTCCCTTATTCTTTCTTTTAAACATCTCGTAGTCATGCCCACGTAGAATGCCTCGCATGACATACATGAAGCTACGTAGACACAATTTCTAGTTGTACAGTTGCAGGTCCTACTTGAGTGTAGCTGGTTTCAAACGTACCATCGCCTGCCCAGGTGTATGTAACTGTACAACTAGAAATTGTGTCTAGGTAGCTTCATGTATGTCATGCGAGGCATTCTACGTGGGCATGACTACGAACACCTGCAGCTGTAATATAAAAGAAGGAATATTGTAACATACTGTAACATATTGTAACATACCTATCCATACTATAGGCTAGGAAAGCATTTCTTACATACTTAATTACATGGATACTTACTCAGTAGTGGGGCATTGGGCATTTGGAGGGCCTCCTGTTTCCATCGGTTCAGTTGGTCCTCCTTTCATTGCTTCAGGTCCGCATGGTGGTGACGGACCTGTTCACCAGTCCTCAGAATGCCTGTGGCACTGGTGAGATCATGTGCAACCAGTTCCATGCCTCTGCCTTGTACACTCCCCTTTGAACCTGGCCTTGCATGAGTTGGGATTTATGATCATGGACTAGGAGCCAAACCATATATTTTGATTACTCAACACCCCACCTTTGTGCTCTAAAGCGATTTCCCTCTCCTGCACCTGCCATCCTGACTGCAAATGGGTACCACAATCAGTTATGGTGTGTATTCCCACCTATGGGGCTTATATATGCCAGTTTTCCCGCACTTATCTGTGATTGGTCATTTTGGATATTTATCAGCTTACAGCAAACCTGCTTTGTCATGGTTCTATTTTCATTCATTCCTATATGTATGCTAATACTGCATTTTTAAGTACAACAGTCATGGCTTAGTGGTTCAGTACTTTGACTATGGTGCACAGTATCCCGGGTTTGCCCCTTGTCATTGCTTTTTTATTTTACTACTGTCTAGTCAGGCCAGGAGGTGTGTCTGTGTAAAGGCGACTTCGCTACAGCTTGCCCAACGTTCCCCGAGGGTGAGCTGGTTGGTGCACTGCGCAGCTCTGCGCAAACGGCTTACGCTGGGTAACACATTATTTACCTATAAGCACTCATATTGCACTGGGTGAAGCACTTCTCAGCTACGGGCACTCATATTAAGCTTGTTAAAGCACTGCTCAGCTGCGGGCACTCATATTAAGCTTGTTAAAGCGCCACTCACCTATGAGCACTCATATTAAGCCTGTTAAAGTGTTGCTAAGCTATGGGCAATTCTGCTCCTTTTTTTATATATTATGTCAGTTTTATTCACAAATACATGGACCATTTCATTACATTTTACTTAAATTATAGTTTTATATATATACATATATATATATATATATATATATATATATATATATATATATACATATATATATGTCAGGGGATTGTTTCACACTTATTTAAATAAAAATGGAGAATGATGTTGTGAGGGCTCGAACCATGACTACCTCCTCTTTGGCCGATGTCTCTACCGCTACACTATTGCTATTTGGCTTAATTTGCATATGTAGATCTTATATACTTTTCAATGTCTGATAACTGTGGCTGAGCGAAGGGCATACCTGGGCAAATGAGCGCAAATGCGGGCAAACATTTTGGAAATTATAAAAAAAAAGGAAACTACTATTTTTACATTTTACACATTTTCAGTAGGGTTTAGTCTGTGAGGATGTGTGGTGTTGTGTTCCTTGACATTTCAGCAGACTCGCTCTTGGGTGTTTACTTTCAGGACTCTGACTCTTCTGGGGGGGGTGTCCCTTTGCAGTACTCGGCAATCAGACACACCCCTTACTTTCCTACACGGACCGTGTTAGACTAGGGTATGATTCAGCATGCCCGCATGAATATGCATGGAATGCTGACGTCATACCGTTCAACTGCAGCCTCCGAGTAAGACATATTAAGTCTTACATGGAGGTTTCATGAATCCGGCCCAGGGTCTATATTAGATCACCGAATGCTTAGGTAAGCGAACGGTGATTAATCGACCCTATGTACGCAAAAGCTTACAAAACTGAACTGTCAGAACAGCGATTTTTTTTTCCAAGGGAAAAAAATCACTGTTCCAACAAAAAAAGGAAAAAAAAGGTAAGCACATGAAAACATGAGATTAAGTGGGGGGCTTTGCCCCCCCACATCCTCTGACTTTGGGGGCAGTGCCCCCCACACCCCCCCTACTTAACTATACCAACTCCGAGACCGTACTACAGTGCTGAAAATGGCAAAGTACAGAAGCGGCCAAGCAAATTCTTTTCCAGGAAAAGAATTCGCTTACATGCCACTTCAATATTTTGCAGTTTCAGTTTTGTCAGTTCGACCAAGATGCATTCGAAAACATGCATCTTTGGTCTGCTGAAAGGAACCCAATAATATATACTAGACGTACACACACTGACACACATACAATTTCTCTGGCCAGTACTTCATCATATTTCATGTCTTGTACATTTTAACTTATTCTTCCTTTCACTTCTTTTATTCATTCAACATCTTTGTTATGTTTCACAGGATCTTCATAGATATTTCTTCAAAATGTACCTATTTCTTCTTTTCTGGTGGTGCTTCAGTTTTAATTTTTTTGCTGTTTCGCAATTCTCTAAAAAACTTTTTTGGGTCATCAATAAATTGCTTATTTTGTACTTTTGTTTATATTTATCTGCATATTTTCTAAGTTTTTGTGCCTATGCTATTTTTAGTTTATTATTTGAGATAATGCATGGCCGATACTGGTCTGTTCACATTATTTTATCAGGTTTATCTTCTGTGTATTTTTGTTGATTTGTTCCCTCTTCTGTACCCTTCTAACCATAACCCATATTGTCTTTACTGCTTTATAGTTTTCTCTGTTTGATACTTCCATGATGGCATTTAATTTCTAACCTTTCTTTACCTTATTGTGGTAAGACTTTATCTGTTATTAATTTAGCTGAACATTTATACATCCTATTTACTTCTGTAATATTGTATGAATTTCTATAAACAGTCATAATTACTGTGTTAATTTGTTTTTTCAAATTTCTAACTTTTTGGATTTTATTGACTTTCTGTAGTCTGATTCTTTCATTGATCTTAATATGTCTGTCCATCTCAATTAAATCAAGTGATTCTTAGATGATTCTTAGATCATTTTCTTCTAAACTGAGGGTACATTCTTTATTCTCCATTTCCTGCGACCATTCCCAAGAAAGTTCCAGAGAATCTTCCTTTGCCACAGTCTCTTCAGTTTCATCCTCTGTCATCCATCATTGTTTCATATGGGAACTCACTGGCCTATCACTCCAAAATATTGATTGTGTCCGTGTTGGCACAGTTTCTTGCTCCTTCCCTTGCTGTACAACTCCAACTACACTTTTGTACTGGTTTCCTATGGAAGGCTCCAAAGTATCTTCATATGGCAACTGATCAGTTGTTTTCTGCTCCACTGGCTTTGCCTTAATTTGGGGATCCATTACTCTATCCTCCTGTTGTGGTGTTATCAGAATTAGATTTTCTACACAAAATCCCTCACTTGATAAGTAATCCATAACCTTAGTTTCTATTTCTGTAACTTCCCCATTACTAATGATCTTTTCTACTTTGCCATTTAATGTCTGGATGTCTTTGCCTGTATTTTTCTTCAGATATCTTTGATGCTGCTTTTTTGTACTGATTAGTTTTGCTTTCTCCTTTGCATAAATATTGCACCATATTAAATCTCTTTTTCTTTCCTATGTCCATATTTTTTCTCAGTAGTCTCCTGCTCCTCCTGTTTCTCCTTACTTTGGAGACTTGTTGTTCCCATCATTTTGTGTTACAATCTGTATTAGACTGTCTACACTAAATCCTTCATTCACAAGTATTCCATAACTTCAGTTTCTATTTTTTTAACTGCTGTACTAATATTCTGTTCTGTGTTCCCTCTTTACGATCTTATTTTTGCACTGGGAAATTTTCCATATCTGGTTGCCTTTGATTTCTCTTCGAATATCTTTGGGGCTAGTTTTTTGTGTTGATAAATTTGGCTTTCTCCTTTGCATAAATATTGCACCATATCAGATCTCTCTTTCCTATGTCCATTTCTCCTTATTTATTTATTTATTTATTTTATTCTGTTTTACATTTGTTTACTGGGAAAGTCCGACTGGGTGGTGACCCATTTTCAGCAGAGGCATGTGGAAAAAAGCTCCACATAGAAAGAAAGACATGCAATCAACAAAATATTTAAAAGTCTGGTTTGCAAAAAAAATGCTTGTTTTCACATGCATCAGTAGTCTAATTTACAAAAAAATACACATGATCACTTTACATTCAAATACTAAAAATCAGGAACAAAACATTTATTATTATACAAAGATAGACTCTTAGCATACTATAAACTTTAAACTAACGATGAAGACAGATTGTGCCAAGAGAGACCTCGAAAGTCTCCAGATTTTGTTCTTTATATTTTTCCACGTTCTTAGTTGCTTTATTTTGCAAATGGCCCAAGGTTTCTTGGTCTATATAATGTTTTTCATAAATCTGTTACATTAATAAACACAAATTTGAATTTGAAGCTTTTGACAGTTTTTCTTGTGCAAGTATTTTTCTTTTGTCTAATTTCTCTCCTAATCTTTTGTCCAAAATATATATATATATTTTTTTTCTTATACTCAACAGTTCACACTATCATCTTTATGGCCCTTTTTTGCCTATCAGTTTTTGTGATTTTTGCAAACTAGTATATCCTTCTGCAACAGGAGGGCCAGCCTCCCACAGGCCTGAACCAGCCCCATTGTAGGAATGTTTCAGTGTCTTGAGGATTCTACACTGTCATTTTTTTTTCCAGTCTTGTTTCTAGTGCACCTACCACGACTGGACACTTTTTTATCCTGGGTATTGTGCACCCTAATATCTTTTTGTATTTTTAACTTACTTCTGTCCATGTTATGTGCTATATAAAATATGGTCTATATATCAGTGTCATCTTAGTGAGATTTTGTGTAAAACAGGGTCCTCATGAAAATCCTCACCACGACTTGAGGATGAATTCAATTCCAGCAATACTAGTCTCCTTTGCATGCTGATTTATCATCTCTCCATTTGGACCCCGTTGTTATTCCATGTTGGGTAGTTGATGTTATTGCAGTCAAAGCTGTACTTCATTATTAACATGCCCAGTGATGTAGTAGATGTTCACCATTAAGCACATTAAATAATCACTGTCATGAGATAGTTTTCATTTTTTATTTGTTGAAAAGTAATAGAATTAGCCTCTCGAAGAATGGCTTTGCCAACATCTGCTCAATGAATTTATTGACGTATGTTCTGAGGGTGTACAGGCCAGCATGCAGTTGCCATATGTGAAATGAAATTTGTCAACATTTCACTTACTAATGCGTAACAGTGTTTCACATGATAGTTATTTATGTTACTGTATTGTCATACAGATATTACTAATATGTTTAGCAATGCTTACTTCAGCAATGCTAAATCAGATGTACAACATGATGCCTAACTGCATTCACATATGTACTTTGATAGACTTAGTATTTCAACACATATGTCATGGCAGTTGCAGTAGGAATGGCTCATGTTATAAGACTGATTGCACTCACATAAATGTTTCATACTCAGTTAATTATAGCATAACAGTTGATACAGTTGCCCTGTAGGTGATGTCATTATACAATACTTTTGGCATGTAAGTTTGTTTGTCCTAAGTCTTGCATGGGCTACCTATCCATTAGCTTCATTTTTTCACACATGCATACATCCACTGCTTAGTGATATACTGACTTTTATACCCACCCAACCCAATTGTCAAGGGATTAAGTGCACACAACGTTTGTCTTGATTTCTGTGCCTGTTACTATGTCACATAACCATGCCTCTCATTTCACATCTGTTATAGTTAGTTTACAGTAAGAATGGATAGCAGAAAAATGTTCTGATAATATGCTGGTCAAAGTGACAGTTCTGTATATGGGTCACATTCTTCTGCATTGCATTATATACATACTCATCATGTAGGAACAGTCACATGTTCTACCAGTCACATAATGTAACTTGTGATACAAATGCTTTATTTTCTGGAGTTAATATTATTATTTCAATAAGTTCACAGGTGTCTATGATTCGTATCATTATTTCTCTATTGTTAAAGGTGCATACATTGCCATTGCAACTTCAACATTGTTTCCTTCAAACACATAAGGCAATGAAAGGGTTACAATTCTTTAACATGTATGTATGTTCTAATATCAGTCATGTTCATATAAATTATATCCTTTGATTACTCGTACAGTATAAATCATAATGGCACAGTATGTCTTTGTATCTGCACCATGAGTATAGATAGGAATGCTCAATGTACTCTTTTGAGTGCAATTTTTTCTGAGCATGTCTCAAAAATGCATTGTGGAAACAATACATAATTTTATAATTATCTAAATTATTATATAATGTATATTTCTATACAGCTAATGGTTTGCTAAGACAATTTTACCTATAGAATTGCATTTTATGGTTATAAGTGCCAATAGGCGATGATAAAAGTCCCTTTCTGAAGTGCACAGTTCAGCCATTTGATATCTGAGTACATTTTTTAAATTTCAGGTGGGTGGTGGGAGCTACAATATATTGTCTGTTATTATATATTACTTTCTGGGTGCACTCCCAATGTGCGCTACCTGCAGTATATGCAATATTCACTAAGGTATTTACTTTCCTTGCCAATTGTTATTGCATCTCTCCACCTGAACATAATTTTACATGTAACACATTTACTACATTTGTTACACTGTGGCTGTATCCCTGTCACACCCATTTGTCATTTCCTTTTTATTATGTAGATGTGTCCCTAAGTGGACAGGACTGGTTCTATAGCTACCAATAATTTTTAAATAGTGGTGTCTGTACGGAGGGATATTAGCAGACAAGTACTTTATTAATAGACAAAACAAGACTGCGGAATAGACAGATCTGTGTAGGACATCTGTATTAAAGGGACTGAAAGGTGAATATGTAATGTTTTACCTATTTTGACTATAAAATGTTTGTCTGATACGTAGCTGTAGAAGTACGCAAGGATGCTGTTACTAATAGCTGTTCTTACTAGGATGTTAAACAGTAGTTCATGGTCAGCTAAGACAAAAGCCTTGGTTAGAGTATATGTCTGCCAGTTAAGGCACAGGTTAAGGATGTGAGCTGCAGTTCCCGTTGAAGGATTTGATTCCATTGGCCCTTGTCAGTCTACCATGTGATCCTGAGCAAGTCACTTAAGCAGACATGGCTTCCAGATTGCCCCCAAAATGGGATAGTGTGTCCCATGTACCCACCTGCTTATCAAATAGGATTATTATTATTCATTGGTTTATAGATCAATAAATACTATTCCAGTGAGGTGGCTTTATTCATATTAATTAGAATATCATCTCTTAGGGTTTAGAGGGTGGTCATAATGCTGTCTACTGACCAGATTCTATTAATATCTGGATATCCAGAAATCACTATTCAGAATCAGTTATTACTGAAAATGTGCCCAAATTGTCCAGTTAACTTGTCAGAAAATTCAAAACAAATGTAATTTGTTTAGTGGAAGACGTACTGTAAATGAATAGTCTATCCTGCCTGCCTTAAATACATTTCACAACAATTTCTCTCTGTTCATTTATTCATCCTTTCCACATACCCCATGCCTCAATGAATGAATCAGGCGATACTTACTCTATCTCCCCTTCTGATTGAAGACATTCTGCACCATCAACCCCCTCCATAACAAACTACTTCTGATGATATGGGAAGAAGGGGTACCCACAATCTCCTTACTGTGCTTTGGTGAGCCTCATTTGTCCTTTCAGCTTAGAGTGATTCTTTTGTAGTATGCAGACATTCTCCTATGCACCAGTTTAACGTGTCTACTATTCATATTTGACTAGGAAAGTGTCTGTGCCACTTTCTTAAGACTCTTTTCACAGTATTTCAATACTTTCCCATGTATTTTAAACAAAACTGCCTCCTAAACTCTCCACAAGAGCCTGATGCTTGTATGTTTCAAGAACTGCATATGCATCTCAGGTTATGGCCTGACCAGTTCCTAAGATCATGGGAATAATGTCTCTTTGATTCTTGAAGCAGCAGTCATACATCTTATTGCTTTGTTCTCTTCTGTTACACACCTTTGATGCTACGCCACACTACTGTGTCTAAGTGGAAACAATGTTGTCATGTTTTTTTTCCCCATTTTTATTGCCATTGTCTTATGTCCTATCAGATGATAATACCCTCGGAATTTTTATGACCTAAGTGATAAATTTACATTGCATTTTATTAAATGTTGTGTCTTATTAACCTTTCCAACCCTGTTCTTTGGGCAAGTTTCAAAGTCTCTTTCTCACGTTACCTTTTTTGATCCCTTTTATTTTGATTCTAATATGCATCTACTTTGATAGATGTGAGGTCTCAATGTCAGTTTACAGCATTCTAAATAGGTCTCATAAGCCACCTATATCTCTTTACTTGTGAGGCCAAGAGCATGATATTCAGCCTAGCATTGGCCTTGCCCTCCCAAAACAAAGGCACTTGCATGTAGTTGACCTAGTTGGTTGACAAATGAAAAAATAAGCAGTTTAGAGAAGTATAAAGTAATTGTCTATTTATAATTAAAAAGGCCTACCATAAAATGAAATGACATGACTTACACATATAGAAAAGCATTACTTTACAAATGTGTCATGAATAACAAAGCCCTCATTGAAAAACTGAAGGGTAAGATTTCTGATGGAAAAAATTGCACAAGATAAATTTAAGACAATTTTTGTAAGAGGAAAGGAAAATAATCTGATTAAGTTGAATGCCTAGGTCATCCACTGGGCAGGAAAGGTTCACAGACTGTTCAGTAAAACAACTTATCAAAACAACAAATAATCCTCAGGATTCGGTAATCTCTGTGTAGGAATAGCATTATCCCTACACGGAGTAAATGGTGTCCATGTCCACATCCCCACCTTGGCAGCATGCCTTACATATTAATGAAGGCATAGTACTGACACAAAGCCATGGACATGGATACTGAATGATCAGGGTGTGTTACAGTGCCTACATTTCTGTAATATGCTCCCTGAACTGAAAAAGTGCCTTATGGCACTTTACAAAACAAAACAGTGTCTGAGGACACTGAAATACTTAATGGCAAGTAAAATCAATGCAGGGAGTGTGTGACAGCTACTGTCACACACCCCCTGCATTGTGAAAGTGCCATATGGCACTTTACATTAGAAAGCAGTGTCCACGGACACAGAAATTATGAACGGGAACTGAATCCAATGCAGGGGTGTGTGTGTCAGTTACGACACTTTACAAATAAAAAATCATACCTCTCAACTGTACAGATTTTATCAGAATGTGCAGATGTTTTCCTCATAGTTTTGTTCTGCCCCCCCCCCCCATAAAATTACTGGTTTTCTGGCAAATTACTGAGAACTGAAGTCCCTAAATAATAAAATCATTTGAGTTACAGACTTCGTATCATTCAGACAATGCATGGTAATACAAAACTGGACATTCTAAGGAACAGTTTCTAAATATTGCCCTTACAAACTTAGAAAGATGATAGAATGATAGGTCTTGCATTAGCATGGATTTTCTGAAGAGTATGATGCATGAAACTCAAATGTCCCTCAATATTTTCTAACTGCAGTCTTTAATGATTTGTCACTGATATGCCAGGGAAACACAATCCTATGACAAATGGACCAAGAGTATGAGGCACAAATTTGGACAGCATGCGAAAATCTGTACAGTTGAGAGGCTTAGAAATGTGAACTCACATCATGTAGAGGATGTGTCACAGTATCTGTAACACATCCTCTGCATTGTAAAAGTGCATTACAGCACTAAAACAAGAAAGTATCCCTGGACACTTACCTAATAATGTGAAGGTTAGCAGTTCACATTAAAACTAATGTTTATTTTTTTTCCTTAATTTTCCTGAAAGTTTAAGCATAGCTGAGTGGGTTTGCAGGGGTGGCACCTTGCTAATGGAGCTGTCCAAGTTTCAGCTATAGAGGAAGCTGTTCCCTAGAATGTCCAGTTTTGTATTACCAAACGTATAGCTAAAATTTGGACAGCTCTGTTAGCTTAGTGGTTAGAGTCACAGCTTGGCATGTAGTAGGGGCATGGTTTGAATACTAAGACAAGCCATTTGGCTTTTACATGGGAAAGCAGTTTTATAATATTTTTTATTTTATTTACTAATGTAGTAATTAATATTTGTTAACCAGACCAGGGTAGTGTAGCTGGTCCAAATTCTCAGTGTCAGTGGAGCTATAAGGTGAAAACCCCGATGTAAACACAAGTGTCCTATACAGTACAGTCACACTCCAAGGTAATGCAATGAATGCACATAGGGGGATGTCATGTAAATTATACAATGACTGGTCATTATTATTCCAAAATGAGCATGCTGATTGCTCAGGCCATTCAGCATGCCCGTTATAAATCCTAGCATATACCAGTGGAAAAAGATCTGGTTGCCCCAACCCTATTCCATTGCTAAATACTGTAATTTTCTAGATAGTTTTCTTAACAAAAAAAATAAAATAATCCAGACACTGGACATTGCAGAGAGACAGGACAGAGAAAATACTAGGAAAATTGGGTACATTATTCAAAACTAAAGACACATACCTGATTTTCCTTGTATTTCCTCTATTCGGTCTCTCTCCTACCCCTAAACTGTCCGACATTTTTTTGTGTATATATATATATATATATATATATATATATATATATATATATATATATATATATATATATCGAAAACAAAAATGGAGCAGCAAATACCTTCTTTTCTGCATTGCTTCCTTTGCAAAACACTGATGTACTGATTATGCGTGGGAATGCAAGTACATCAGAAAAGCCCCAGGATACTGGAAAAATGTGTAAGGACAGCACGGTGCTGGTATACAAAGACATTTATTTAAGAAAAGTAAATATTTTCTCTTAAATAATGTCATTATATAATAGCAATAACTGACCCTGTGGTTGCGGTATATTAAGATTTACCCACAGTTGCCTTTATTTAATCACTCGAGCTTTACCCTCTTGATTAAACCACAACAACCATGGGTAAATCTTAATATACCACACCGATGTTTTCGGTTCTTGCTTAAGTAAAATATATACACTTAATAATAATGTATCAGTAATGAGTAATTAATATTCAATTCTGACTTCTTTTTTAAATGAAAATTTTTGTTTGCCCTTAGCTCAGTTTGCTAAGCACTGCTATGCCAAGTTAAACAATGCTTAAACAGGACCTGTCTGACCAATACTTAGCAGTGCTCAGCTCTTCTTAGCTGATATGAGCATTGCTAAGAAGTCCCATTCTAAGTATTATTCCTTTCAGCTAAGGGGATTTGCACACTGCTAAGCACTGCTCAGCATTTGCCATGTTAAACACTGTTAACTCAACTTAGCGGGTTTGCGCACTGCTCAGCTTTGCTCAGCATTTTTTAAATGGTCCAGTGATGGCAAAGGGCAGGAATAAGGCCTTATTTCAACCGCACAGATGGGAATACTGGCAGGAAAGTGATGAAGTTAAAGATACCAACATATCAATTCCAAATAAAACCCAAATTAAAGGTCATGCTTCTAAATGCTAGGAGTTGAAAGATGAAACTGCACTCATTGCAAACAGTCTTAACCATGGAATATGCTGACATCTGCGCAGTCACAGAAAGCTGGTTCAAAGCTGTGGAGAGCACCACAGCCAAATCTGGTTACTCTTCCTAGCATACATTCAGACCCCAAACTGTGGATAGTAAAGCCAAAGGAAGTGGAGTTTCAATATATATTAAAGACATACATGCCTCCAGGCTGGGCAAACAGTATGATGCACAGGAGACACTGCAAGTGCAGTTAATTGTTGACAAAAAACATATTCAATTCATAGCTAGCTACCAACCCCCAACCATGACTCAGGACACCCATTCCACCTATCTGGACTTACCTCAATCCATCAAGATTCAACCCTGTACCCTGATCCCGGGTGACCTTAACTACCCAACCATAGAGTGCAGGACCTATTCTAGACCAAACATGAATGGTCAGAGATTCTACGACTTCATAAATGGCAATGCATTGAATCAGCTGGTCAACACCCCTACAAGAGGTGAAATTATCTTGTACCTGGTACTAACCAACATGAGTACCCACTGTAGAACTCCTTCAGTGTCATCCTCCTTGGTAAGATCCCACCATAAAGGGATTACTTTTGAAGCCACTAACTCCTCTGACTCTGCCCCCCTGTCAGGGTCACACAAAAAAACATGTCCAAGGCTGACTACATTCTCCTCAGAGCAGCTATAATGTGCTGCACAGCCACCATCCCTTCAGTTGGAACTAGCACTAATGTCCAAGCCTATACCAGGAATATATATGAGCAGCTACATAGCTGTATGGACTCAGCAATACCTGACAGGACAAAATAATCTTCCTCAAGGAAGATTAAACCTGTCTGGTGGACAGCAGCAATAAAGAAATCTATGATAGAAGGAGGTAATTGCTGTCCAGGACCAAGAAGGAGCAGGTGGCAAGTTTCAAGCAATTTCTCCTTTGTTTGAAGAAGCAAATAAAGTAACTGGTGAAATCCTGTAAGGCTAACTTCAAGTACAAATTGGCCACATCCACAAAGGACAATCACAAGGCCTTTCTCACATATGTCTGCAATCTCAAAGGCGACACCCAAAGGTGGTTAATAACACCACATACACAACTGCCATAGATATAGCCAACCTGCTGGCAGACAGGTTCAGTAAAAATGTCACCCCCGTACCTCCCTCATCAGTACACCAGGACATCCCCAGCACCACCCTCTCCCATTATCACCATGGAGCAGGTCCTTAATGCCATCTCAAAGGCAAAAATAAAGTCTACATGAGACCTGATAACACCCCTGCTTGTATCCTACATGAACTTGGGCATGAGCTCTCAGCTCCATTTGACACTCTATTCAACTATAGCCTGAGCACTGGCTTCATCCCAGCTGCATGGAGGACAGCCACTGTCATCCCCCTACACAAAAGTGGAGCATCCACTGACCCAGGCAATTATAGGTCCATCAGTCTCACTATCCTGATCTGCAAGGCCATGGAATGTGTTATCATCGACCTTATAAACAAGGATATTGGTAACCTCCAAAGCCTGCAACCCACACAGTTTGGTTTTGTCAGAGAGAGATCATGGCTGTTAAACATGGTTGACTTCTTCAAAACAGTCACCAAAGCCAAGGAAAAGGCGAAGATGGTGCACAGTGCCCACCTTGACCTAGCCAAAGCCTTTGACACTATTCTACGCTCAGGCATAGTACATAATCCCTCCCAGATAGGTATCAGCCCCTATGTTACCAGATGGGTAGATAACTAGCTCACTGATAGAACCCACTCAGTCAAAGTAGAGGAAGCCACCTCTAGTAGTAGTAGACCTGCAATAAGCTGTGTACCCCAAGGATCAGTCTTGAGGACTCTACTGTTTGGCATATACTAGTCAGAGGTGCAAGCTACAACCAGTGGTCTGTGGCTCACCAAGTGTGCAGATGACTTCAAGCTGGGCACTATCCTACATTCCCCTAGTGATGTGAACATCCTCCAAGAGGGCCTTACGCAAAATCATGACTGTTGCCAGAAGCATGGAATGAAAATGAATGGTGAGAAATGCATCATTATCCCCTTTGGGGAAATTGTCATTACCAATACTTATAACATTAATAACAATGTACTAAGCATGCAATCAGTCATGAAAGACATGGGCACCCAGGTTGATAGCAACGTGACTTTTGACCACCATGTTGCATCTTTTGTACAGAAGGTCATCTACAGGGCCCACCTCATAAATCAGAGCATGTCATCCAGAAACAAGGAGGTCATAACATCCCTGTACTCCTCCCTTATCAGACCCATTATTGAGTAAAATGCCCCCTTCGGCATGTACATTACCATGCACATGCAGCGGTTAGATAGACCATAGAGGTTCTTGAACAGAAAAATCCAGGGTCTCAAACACCTATCCTATACAGATAGGCTAAAAGCACTGTCCCTCTACTCAGTCTCATACAGACTGCTCAGAGATTACCTGTGTCTGGGATACAAGACCATGTCCGACCCAGTTTTGATGGAGTTGCTGCATATCTGTAAGGCAAACTAAATTTGTGCAACCTGCATGCAAGGCCTTAACCTGGTCTGTGACATGAATAGAACTTGTTTGTGAGATAGATTTGTGTCACAAAGACGCATCCAGCTGTGGAATAGAGTCTCTCTTCATGTCATGCAGAGTAGCTCTAGGCCACTATAAGAGGAACCTGGACAACTGGATGGGAAGCAGGGCATACACCCCTGGGATTCCACATGTGCCCCTACTGGACAGGGGAACCAGGTGCTGACTATGAAAGAACATGGGCAAAACTCTTGGCTAGGCCTATAAAGGCCTCCTGACCAATAGCCTAGTATCATCCTATGAACCTATTACTGTAGATGTTTGCTGTAATTATTTCAGACTGTCCTGTAATGTTGTCTGAAATTATTCCCTGTGAGTCTGAACTCTGTAGTTGCTGTACTGATTGATTATTGTCTTGTTCCTTTATTAGTTATTATTAGATATAGGTAAACCTTGTAATTGCACCTGGTCTGTACAGAACTAAGTAAGCTCTTAGAGTAACTGCATGTGTATTCGGTGACACTGTATAGCCCACTCCAATAGGCTCGGTCTTGGCCACACTTACCATTTGGCTAATAGGCACATCACACAATAGGATTCATCACCTTTTCGTAAGGGCCTTACAGTAGCTGATAAAGAGCTGAATTGTGGCAGTTGGAACTACCTTTAAGTGTGGGGAAAAAGGGCCATAGCTGGTAAACCTTTGCCAGCCTTTCCTAGGAGTGTGTGTGTGTGTGTGTGTGTGTGTGTGTGTGTGTGTGTGTGTGTGTGTGTGTGTGTGTGTGATTCATAAATCAAATCTCAAAGTGTGTGTTTCAGCTACTTGGGCAGGGACACAAAGCACAGGTCAGACAGAGAGGCTGATAAATGTTTTGGCTTAGGCGCTCTTCTGAGATGTTAACCATATAGCTGTGCCAGTGGGGAGTCTTATTGGGGATCTGGAGAAAAAGGGAAAAAACAGCCCTGAACTGACTGTGATCTCTGTGAGCTCTGAAGGGTAATTGTACTTTACTGTGTGTGTATCTGTCATCCTTCCATTGTGTACATCCCTCACTGGTGGTAGTAGTGAGGATTGAGGCTCCTTGATTACTGGGTCAGTGCAGTGGCATCACACTGACAGTATGTACTGGTGGATTCAGATGAGATATCACATCATGTACCTTCCTTGAGCACCTCTTAGTCTGCCAGTGTCACACAGGATTATTTCACAGTTTGTCCAGGTCTCCCTGACCATTCCTGACATATTCTGGCTAGATCAGTGTGTTGTGTACGCCACACCTGTATCTGATTGCCTGACACCTATGGCTAGCATATGTGGTGAGCCCCTGCAGCAGGACAGCAAGTTATGGGTAGTAGTAGTGGGGGATGCTGGCTCTGGCTCAGCAGCAGTGCATACATACTGAGCATCCATCATAAGGGAATGGATACAGTACCAGATATTCATGTACTGTTACTGTGTCCCCAGGCATCTGGCATGTCACAGACACCTTCCCCAAACTCTGTGGACAGCTATTATGTATTGTCCACTTGTTGTGCAGGAATACACACTTGCTGTCAGGGGGTCTACATATATCAGGCACATGTACCCATTTTGCAAACATCCGGGTACTGCAGATGTCAGACCCATGAGAAGGTCACCCTACACCGCATATACACCATCTGTTATTGTGTACACCAGATGTTCCTGGAATGTCCACATGCACCTGTAGTAGCACCTATTTGTCAGATGTAGGTTGGATGACATGTTAAAGTAATGTTTCCCATAGGGGACACCCAGCGGTTGATGGCAGTGATATCTGTGGACAAATAACAACAGTCTGCCACAGCAGTCAGGCCATGTCTATTAGTCCTGGTACCATCTCAGGTTACTAGGCTATGGGTCATAAGCATACATATGCATATCCCACATGTAAGCACATGCGTATGCAAGGCAACAGCTGATGTCCCTATTCAACAGGGCCACAGGTGGTTTCCCAAGGGTGTATGTGCTGTTAACCACCCAGTTTACCAGGTTACACCTGCAAAGGTTTAGATCGCTACCTTGCCTGATGTGGACAGGGAACCCATTTGACCTCAGGTTGCTTGTGTGCAGCACACATGTGAGCTGTCCAAAAGGCAGTCCAGGTCACTCACCGGGTTGAGTGTGTGTGTATCACCACAGTGGAGCATGGCTTGCAGTTGTGCAGCAGTGAGAGCAATGTGGGGTCTGTGATTGCCATGTATGCCACAGTGACATAAGTCCTGATGAGTATGTATGACACCGGGTAGAGGGTTGACATTATAGCCTAATACCAAGACAGGCTATTCAGCGTCTACATTAGAAAGCGTGTTTATCTTCTTCTTCTTTCGGCTTTTCCCGGTTAGGGCGCCAAGCGGAAGCGTGTTTATATTAATGTTAATTTTACATTTTTATATTAATGTTACTTTTATTTACCGATGCAGTTATTGACATTTGCAAGGAGCACTTGACAGACATCAAAAAATATAAATTGGATGCATTTAATGTTCATCAAAAAGATCAAGTTTAAGCATAGCTGAGCAGTTTTGCACAGCATGGTATGGTGCTCAGCAATGCTTAGATGAAATAGGTATATACAACGGTCTACCAGCAGATCCTCACTTGCTGAATGGTTAGGGCACTGGCACTTGTACATTAGGTGCAAGGGTCGAATCATGACCATTCAGCTTTTTACATGTTAAAGGGAAATTCTGTAAATGTTTTTATTTGTTTTGTATATATTACAATATGTTAACTGTGGTGGTCCAGCTTGACCAGAAACCCATTTGCAGTAGGTAGTTCACCACTGACAGCACACATCTATGCAGATGACAGCTAGCTGCCGGTCACCACATGTGAACAGTAATGCCATTCTGCCTATATGGACATCATCAACTGTATTAGGAGTTTTGTCTGTACCCTGAACCTGGGTCAGTTCATTTACTGTAACATGCATTGTAAGATGTACCCATGACAGCACACAACTACCCAGAGAGATGTCATCAGTCCAGTTACAAACAACTCAGTGCAGCCAGAGGCTACCTCTACATGAATTGAAGGCATAGTGCAGTTGACAATACCCATCAGAGGTTACCACTGCAGCATACCTACAGTGTCATCATCTATGACAACAGTAACATCAAGCAGTCATGTTTGCACTCACCATCTCCCACAATACCTGTGTAGCTATATGCAGTGTCCCCAATCTTACTGTCTGTACGGCATGGAGGTGTTTATATGTCTCATATTTACTGAAATACCATGTCCCATGCCATTAAGTGCTTCCCTTTATGTTATGAATGTATGTTAGGATGCTTGACCTAGGTCTGTGACAGACTCATAACAGTATCTGTTGGTGAGAGACAGCAGTGCATATGTAATATGGAGGAGTGTGTCACCTGCCTCAACTCTGATGCAGGTGAGGACGGTTTGCATGGTACTGTGTTTGACAAGAATGGGGTGTGCTTTCCTGAAAAAGGGTAGCCTGTGGTAGACAAACATGTTTCTTCGGCAGATAATTTTGTTGTCTCATATGTGATTCTGGCCTGTTGTGCTGGTAATGCTTAAAGAGTTATGCTCACATATATGAGGCAGATGTTGAAGGGCTGAGCACAACATTGCCATCTAGGCATGCCACAGCTCACCTGTGGTAAACCTGTTAGATACAGAGTGGGTCAGTACTGAATCAGGGATGTCTCCATGCAACAGGTGTTGAAGGCCAAAGATAACATTTATGGTTGTTAACTTAGCCCGTCCAATTGTTTCTGCTGTCTGCATAGGTACATTCCAGAAAAGCCATGCTGATAATATATTGTAGTAATGACACAGGACTTAACAGAGCGTACAAGAAATCCTAAGTACACCACCATGGAACAAACAGACCCTTCAGTGAAGAAAACCACTCTTTAATAAAGCAGGTGATAAAAGGCAAAATAATATTTGAAAAACACAAGCAAAAGTTCCAGCAATGATAAGCACTTTCTGCTTCTTGAACCTTCATCAGATCGTAATCACTAGAACCTGGCTGGAAAAATAGATATCTACAGCCAATCAAATCACATTGTGAAACTAACCATCCAATAGATGGATTGTCCTATCACTAAGTAGACTCCCAAAACTCAGCCAATAGGAACAACCTAAGGTTCACATGTACAAACAATTGATTGAGCCAGTCATAGTTCAGAAGCATCTATATTAAATATCAAATTGAATAACATCCTAATAAATTCTTGTAAATTAATACAATGTCTTAAATAACCTAAAAATGTCTACTAATTCTTAAAAATGCCTTTAAAGGTTTGTAAAAATAAAAATATATAAACTCCTTCTTCATATACATATCATTTTTCCAGCAAAAATAGCTAGAACGTATAGCAATCATGCCTAGTCAATCAGAACAAAAAGAAAAATATACAGCCAACGGTTGAAGCGCTGAAGGTACATCGCCCTTGCTGTGGCATCCAATAAGAAATCCATCTAGGATGGGCAAATAACATTTCCAAACCAATGATAAAATATAGACAAAAACATCCCGTGGGAAACAATCCATAAAAAACAATAAAAATGGATGCAGAGGTACAAAACATGCCCACCGTATCCACTTTTTCCAAATAGATCTGCAGATACATAAAGGCGGCTAAAATCCATAGAACTCTTGTTACAAAACATCCATAAAATCTCCATGTTAGAGCTTAGCTTACATCAAATTTCTATTCAATAAACAATAAACACATACTTATAAACCAAAATAAACTCCTACTCCATATACATACCACCTTGGTTAGTGACTGAGAGCATAACACTCTGCCTTAGCCAATCACAGTAAGAAAAAGAAGGTGTTCAGCCAATAGCTGCAGCACTATAAACTCCAAAGGCCAATCATCCACCTTCTATAACAGACTATGCACATAGGGACACTTCAAAAGAGTATTCCACTATAAGCATAACTAATCTGTAAAAACAAAAAAATAATAAAAATAAAAATCAGATCTGCAATACATAACAATTATAACACTATTACTACAGAACAGCTAATTGCTCCATAGGCACTTTGAAAATCTGAAAACATTTAGTAGGTGGACAAACGAGCAGTCATCTAGTGTAAAGCTAAAGATACAGCTATGGAAAATTCATCTTAACCACATCTTGACACCGCAACGCTGAACAACCTAATAATCAATCAGGTTCAAAAGCCACCAAAAAAGAACCGACCAAATTTGAGCCTACACGCTTGGTCTCAGAAACATTCTTGAAAAATAAATAATGCTATTTCATATTATAAGATAACCATCCTTAATTATCAGAATTTTATTACAATGATGAAAAAATGAGCCGGATGACTAATTTTCATCGCTACTGCAGGCTCATAAGCACTAACAGAGCTTTCACTGCTCTTCCAAATGTCAAATACATGCAAGGGTAGATGAGCTGTCATCTAGTGTAAAACAAAAGATACAGCTACAGAAGATTCATCATAATCACGTCTTAATACAACAGCATTGAACAACCTGATCACCAATCAGGTTTGCAAGCTGGTAGAGAGAGCCAACCAAATTCGAGCTTACTCCCCAAGTCTCAAAAACATTATTTAGTAATGAATAGTGTTAGTTAGTATAAACAATCATCCTTAGTAATCAGGATTGTTTGTAATAATAATAAGAAAAATGAGCCAGATGACTAACATTTCAACCCTGATGTAGGCTCATAAACACTATCAGAGCTATTGCAACTTTCCAAAGAATTAATACATAAAACACTAATCAAAAAACAACATATCCACTACGGATTATCCAGATTCACTTTTATACATTTATAGTGAACATTACCATAACTAAGCACTTTGAGTGTTTTAAAATGCTAAACTAATAAACAGAAAACAACCAATATGAAGCAAAAAAAACATAACCAAATGATATGCATCACAGTCACATCCATTTCACCACAACATAGGTCATCTTGAAAGTCAATAGTATATGTAAACTAGTAAAAAGGGCCAATCAAATTGAGGCTAGCCATAAGATCCCAAGAGCCTTGTATCACTCTTAATAATGTATTTGATGTTACAAAACAGTCCTGCATTGAAATCAAAACATAAGTGAAAACTACCTATAATAAAATAAAGAGCAAAGCAAGCCAAATTGCTAATTATCATGACTGCTATATGCTCATAAACACTATTGATTCCTTAGCAGCCGAAGTGTCAAATAAAGGAAAAAGACTAAAGGGAAACAAATTATCCACTAGTAACTCTCTATACACTCCCTGAACTTGTGGAAAAACATTACTGTACCTAATGCGAGCCAGCATATTTATGAATATTTATTCAGATGATTGCAGCTGTTGCTATAAAAACAGAATATATATTCAGATGACTGCAGCTGTTGCTATAAAAACACAGCTCACGATGAATGAATAGTTAATCTCCTATTCTTGAAAATTGGTTTCAAAGGAATCATAGTATTAAGACTTGGTGGACAATGAGCCTGCAGATCCAACCTATTTCATAAATTTCAGTAAGATTACATAGATTGTCACATCTGGTACTTTGTTGGGTGCATTCTAACACTCTAAACACAAAAACATGGCTGTGTTTAGATATAATGTGATTAGCTAATGTGTTAGTGGTTCTTTGTGTTTATTATCCCTTAGGTGATGAAGCACCTTTTCTTTAAGCTTTTGATAGTTTTTACCTACATAGAATGCCACACAATTCTGACAAGTGGCCAGATATACTGGATCTTTGGTATTGCAAGTTGCTACAACTTTAAGATTATATTGCTTCCCTGTTATTGGATGTACAAAGACAGTCCTATTGTCAGTATGTGGACAGGCTTTACATGTCCCACATCATAGGTTCATAGGTTCATAGGTTCATACTAGGCTATCTGCCCAAGGGCATTTATAAGCCTAGCCCATAGTTATGTGGCTTTCGCCACCCCTTTAGTTTGAATAAAAACTATGCCTATCATTTTTCTGTGCCTCTGTCAAGCAGTGACACTGAAGTAATCCCTGGGGTATATCTGCGATCTCCCATCCATTGGTCAAGATTCCTCTTGAACAAGGCCAGCGAGGTGCTCTGCCTCACATGTACCGGATTTTGTTCCACAGCATAGGGAGTCTTTGGGTGATGAATCTGTCCCTCCAGCACGTTCTATTAATAACCGTGTCAAGGTTTAAGTCTCCCGCCTTGTGGTTCTGAGGATCTAGATTTTTGAGGTGAAGCATATTCATCAAATCTGGATTTGACAGGGCCTTATATGTCAGGCACAGGTCACCTCTGAGCAAGCGGTATGAGACTGAATAAAGCTGAGTTCTTTCAGTCGGGCAGCATAAGACATATTTTTGAGACCCTTTATCCTTTTGGTGAGGAACTTTTGGGGCCTTTCAAGCTGCATCAGGTGTCTGGTCAGATACATTCGAACGGGGCATTGTACTCAATCATAGGTCTAATGAGTGATGAGTACAGGGGACGATGACCTCCCTTGATCTAGATGTGAATCCCTTCATGATCAGGTGGGCGATATAGAAGGTTTTCCTAACTACTTTAGCAACATGAGTGTCAAACGAAAGACTACTGTCAACTTGGGTCCCCAGATCCCTGATGACTTTTTCTGTGCTCAGTGGATTGTCACCTATATGGTAGCTAGGGGTAACCTTGTTTTTCCCAAAGGGTATGACTATGCATTTTTGGCGTTTAACTTCAGGCCATGGCACTGGCACCAGTTATCCGTTTCTGTGAGGCCCTTCTGGAGGATATCTGTGTCAGATGTGTTTTCGACTATGGCCCAGTTTGCAGTCATCTGCAAACTTTGTCAGCCATAACCCTCCTGTGTTTGCTTGTACTTCAGAAAAGTAGATGCCGAACAAGAGTGGACCCAGGACTGAGCCCTGTGGGACACCACTTGTGACAGGCTTTGAGTCTGACATGGCTCCAGCAACTCTGACCCTGTGGGTTCTGTCGCTTAGCCAGTTTGCAACCCATCTTGTGATGTATGGGTTTACATTCAAGCTGATGAGTTTTTCGATGATACCTGAGTGGGGTATTGTGTGAAGGCCTTTGCCAGGTCGAGGTAGGCTGTATGGACTGCCTTTCCCTCATCAATGGCCTTGGTGACTGTCTCAAAAAGTCAACCAAGTTTAAGAGGCAGGATCTGCCTTTGACAAAGCCAAACTGGGTTGGATCCAAAGTCTGCAAGTTCCCTATGTCTTTATTTATGAGTTCCATTATGATCCTCTCCATGGCTTTGCAGATAAGGCTTGTCAAGCTAATGGGGCGGTAATTTCCAGGGTCTGTGGAGGCACCGCCCTTATGAAGTGGGAACACAGTCGCCGCGCCACTCCTTGGAGTGCGTATCCTGAGTTGAGGCTAAGATTAAACAGCTGTCCTAACTGTGGGTTTAATTCCTCGTTGAGTTCATGAAGCACACAGCCGGGGACACCATCCGGTCCCATGGATGCTGTGTTTTGCCTTAGTGAGGGCAGTTCTCACCTGGGCGTTGGAGATGTTTGGGGGCTACAATCCTCTGGAATAGATATCTCTCCTTTTGGGGGGGGAGAAGTTTGCACTGAACCTGTCAGCCAGTATGTTAGCAATGTGTGTAGGTTCAGTAATTTTCACATCATTTTGAACTAATTCTGAGCATATCTGGGAGTTTCCTCCTAGGTTTCTAACATAGCTAAAGAAGGCCTTATGATTGTCTTTAGAGTCCTTGGCGATTTTTCTCTCAAAATTTGCCTTGGATGATTTTATGAGAGCTCTTAGTTTTTACTTATAATGATCAAAGGTGTCTTACCTTTCAAGGATTTTGCTCTATCTTGTAGTAGCTTCCTCCTTTTGTTGTAGAGCTTGTTTATGGCTGGGGTCCACCAGACTGGACGCTTGCCTTTGGTACAGAGAGTCTTAGTTTTGTTTGGGATTGCCTGATCCATGCAGTCCTGTAGGTGCTGGTAGAAGGCATTTGTAAGTGATTCAGCGGTTTGAGTAATGTTTACCACTGGCTCAGGGGCCTTAAAGGAGACCACACTAGTTTTTAGAAGTGTGAAATCGGCTTTTGAGAAGTTTTTCACTGTGGTCTTTTTTGTTTCAGGTGGGGGGGGGATGAGGACCTCCAGCGAGATTAGTTTATGATCTGATCTCACCAGTGAGGGGTATACTTCCGGTGTTGAACATTTTGATCCCATGTTCGTGATGATGAGATCAAGTATGTTTTCACCTCTTGTGGGGATGGTGACTAGTTGTTCCATGGCATTTGAGTTTATGAACTCCAGGAATCTTTGGGTTAGAGTGTTCGGGCTTGAGTAGTGTTCCCAGTCTATATTAGGGTAGTTGAAGTCACCTAGTATGATGGTGTTTGGAGATACATTTATCCCTCCAATGTTTTCAGGAAGGCCATGTGAGGTTCCTGAGTTTGAGAGGGTGGCCTGTAACATGCTACAAATTGCAGAGCAGTCTTGCCTATGGTTAATTGCACCTGGATGGTCTCAGATGCATCGTGCGTTGCCACCAACCTTGAGGTGTGGGTGTCCTTTATGAATATGGACACCCCCTCCTTTCTTGGAGTGGTCTGGATTTTGGGGCTGGAACATATGATATGAGGTGAAACCTGTTAGTGCTGGGGTGCTCTCAGGAGCCTTGAACCAGGTTTCTGTCACAGCACAGACATCGATGTTCTCCATATTGAGAAGGGCCTCAGTCGTGCATCTTGAGATTGAGACTTCTGGCATTGAGCAGCATTACCCTTAGTTTTTTCCTTTTGGTGTTCTAGGGTGGTAGGTTTAGAATTTGAGCCTTGCCTAAAAAGGCACTATGGGGGTGGCAAGAGCCTTTGCCAATATCCGGAAGCCCAGGGTGACAGGTGCAAGCCGTCCCTTATGAAGCAGCGTGGCTTGTCCAGCATGTCATCCCAGGCAGACAGACATTGGATCCCTTTGAATGACACCAGAATTTAAGCCAATTATTAAAGCTGATCTTCTTATCACTGCATTGTGGCATCATTCTAGGTGAAGGTAGGAGACTGCTCAAGGTCAGGGTCATACCTGCCTGGGCTACATAATCAGAGAGCTCCTCGGCGTCCCCTTTCATGTAGTCCAAGGAGGTACGTCTCAGGTCGTTGACACCAGCGTGGACAATGACTGAGTCGCACGTGTACCTGCTGTTGAGAGACCTGAGTGCTTGCGTTATGTGGCGGATTCTAGCGCCCGACAGGCAGCTTACTGTGACCTTCTCCTTACTCAGTCTGGTGAGCCTGACTCAGTCAGTGTGTCTGACTATGGAATCACCAATGACAAGTGTGTCTGGCATTTTGTTTGGCCTTAAGGGCTGTGACTGTTTGACACTCTGACTGTGTGGTCTATGTGTTGCATGTGTTGGGTCGTGAGGTGGTAGTTGTTTGGGTGTCTGCTTTGGTGGCCTCTGCTGTTTTGGTAAATTTTTGATCAGAGCCTCCGAGTATGTCTTTGTGTGAGTATGTGTATGATTTGAAGTTGTGATGGTACCATGTGTGACTGGGTATGTATTGTGTGTGGTTGCCTTCTCCTCCTGTCTGGTCTTGCCAGTCCTATGTTGAGAGCTCAGCCTCCAGTTTGGCCGTATAGTTGCATCTCTCGCATGTATTTGTGTTTTGTGGGAGAAGGAGAGGATTGTTCAGGTACATGAGGCAATTGTAACATTGCCTCAATATTCCCAGGTTCACCAGTTGAGCTGGAGAGACACTAGCAACTGATCCCTCGACATACTAGAAGTAGTAGATAAAGAACTTTCAAAGGACTCCGGGGAAGTGGGTTTTGGGCTGGTGGGGTACTATCTATAATAAGAGTGCTTTATCAAGGTGCAAGTACTGTAGGAGTAAGTGCTAGGCTTTACAGATAGAGAATAGTCTACTTGGGAATCAAGTAGAGATGAACTTTTCAGTTATAGGATATGCTGGTTAGATCAGCAGTACAGTACAGTTTAGCGTGTTTTATAACAGGGGGCTGAAGGGTGCTAGGAATTGGCCCAAAACGACCAATGGACTACTAGTCTCTTACTGAAACTTCACCAAATCGGACAAAAAGGCCGCTCAGTGCTTCCCACTCCCACTGGTAAGCAAAGAAACTTCCCTCCTTCCTAATAAGGCAATGGATCAGTAACAGGAACTAAAAAACAAAGCCCAGGGATCAGCAACTCTGAAACTGGACTACTCTAGTTCAGTAAAGTGGGAAAACAAGAGATTTTTTTGTTTTATTACAGAGATAAGGAAAAAACAGACAGTAAATGCTATAAAAGCTGTAAATCGCTAGCACTTTAGTGTGTAGCCTACAGAAACAATTTGCAACAATTAGTAACTTAAAGTGCAATAAACAGTGTAAAATGCAGAAATCACTTAAAGTAGCAGTAAAACAGGCAAAATGCAGTCGCTAGCTTAATAACAGTGGGAAAGCCACAAAAATACTTATATATCTGGTAGAAAGTCACTCTTTTAGCTCTCTGCTGCTTGGATCACTCTGCAGGCCACCACGAGGATCTGTGCAGAGTTGGTACAAGCTGGAAAACACGTTTAGCGTTTTTTATAGCAGGGGCTGAAAGGAGCTAGGAATTGGCCCAAAACGCACCAATAGACTACTAGTTTCTGGCTGAAACTTCACCACCGGACAAAAGGCTGCTCAGTGCTTCCCACTCCCACTGGTAAGCAAAGAAACTTCCTCCTTCCTAATAAGGCAATGGATCAGTAACAGGAACTAAAACAAAGCCCAGGGATCAGCAACTCTGAAACTGGACTACTCTAGTTCAGTAAGGTGGGAAAACAAGAGATTTTTTTTTTTTTTTTTTTTTTTTTTTTTACAGAGACAAGGAAAAAAAACAGACAGTAAATGCTATAAATGCTTTTTAAGTAGCTAGCACACTTGAGTGTGTTAGCCTACAGGTAAAATTAAGCAACAAATAACTTTTAAAGAGTGCAAAACAGTTAATCAACACAAAAACAGTTTAAATAGAATGCAGAGCTGTATAAACAGGCTAAGATGCAGTCGCTAAGCAGTAAATATTCAAAAAGCCAGAAAAAAATACTTAAATCGGTTATAGCAAATACAGTTATAACAAATGCTCTGAAATATACTGTATATTTCCAATATGTTTGAGAAGGACAGTCAGAACACAAGAAGGTTCAGGCGAAGAAGAAAAAAAAAGTTTTGTTTTACTTTTTACGAGTGCCTTGGCTCAGATAGCTCTTTGCTTTGGAGAAACCATCTTTACTGCAAAGAAGTCCCTTAATTTTCTTTTTGTTGTTAAACACAAATCTGGATTACTCTCCAACTATATCCTTAATTCTCACATACTCCATTAAGATAGGCCAAAGCCTCTTGACAACCTCACAAATCACTTTATTATTAGTTCTGAACGTTAGCAGAAAATTCAAATGGTTAGTTTCACTTCTCGTGTGTACCGTGTCTGTGGTCTCATCATCAGTTTTTTTAGAAAAATAAGGATGCCCTTTTGTACCTCTAAGGGCTCTGGATTCCTACCTTGTCCCAAGCTCTCTATCATTATATCCTCTATCTTGTAAGTTCTTATACAAATGTTGGCACTCACTATCAAAATTGCATTTGTCAGTGCAGAGTCTGGAGATACGGGTAATTTGATTTTCCATAATGTTTTTGAAGATGAACCTGGGGTGCATACTACTTCAATTGAGATAATGATTTTTCCAAGTATTCTTTCTATGGATAGAAGTACTAAGTCCTTTTTCCAAATCAAGGCACAGACAAACATCCAAAAACTCAATTTCCTTACAAGAGTAATGCATAGTAAACTTAAGAAAATCAGTGGTAGCATGTAAGTAATCTAAAAACAATGTTAATTGTTCTTGTGTCCCGTCCCACAAAATAAAAATATCATCTACAAAATAACCACCATATACAATACATCCAGCCCATGGATTAACTTCAGACAAGACCTTACACAACTCCTAATACACCGATACCAAGTTGGCATAACTATTGGCACATTGTGTGCCCATCGCCACACCCCATACCTGCCAATATTAGGCATTACCATAGATAAAGATATTATTTTCCAGTATAAATTCTTGAAGGAAGCAGATTAGATCTGTACTGAACCCTAGGATTGATGATAGTTCCCTTATGGCTTCAATACCATAGGTGTGTAATATAACCGTAATGAGGCTATTCACATCTAAAGTTGCCAAAATCAGATCCAAGACATTTGCTATATCTTCTATCTTCAAAAACAAATCAGTAAGGAAACTTCCTGTATCTTTTAGTACTTTATTGTCCTTTAGGAGTTGCTGCTTCAACTCATTCTCCAAATACATAGAGAGTGGTTCAGTCACCCAGACTCGCCCTGCTACTATCACACATAAAGGGGTTTGCCTAAACCTTTGTGGATCTTTGGTAGTCCACTTATGGCTGGAATAGTTTGATTGGGTACATCAAATAAAGTCAAACAGTTCTTTACTGATACATCTTTCAAACTAGTGATCATTCTTCTTAATTCATTCTGGTCGATGACTTTATACGTATGCGTATCATTTAGCATAGTAATCATGCTTGATCTGTACCAGGATAAATACATGACCACAATTGTTTCTCCTTTATCTACTGGTTTTATTACCAGATCATCTCGTGATTTAAGATGGAATAAAGCCTCTCTCTCTTGGTGTGTCATAATGTAGAAATGACAGCCATTGCGGTTGTCTTTCCTTAACCTACTTCCTTCCTTCTGAAACAAATGTTTAAATAGTTCAATGGCTGGGTGGTTGACTGGAATAAATGTACTTGGTCTCTTGTACAGATTTTGTCTTTGACCCTTTTCATTATCAAAAATGCTTTCCAGCATCACATTTCTACCAAACATTCTAATATCTGTAACAAATTTGCTCAAATCTGAGTGAATAGATGGTATATAATAAATGCCCTTACTCAGTAATGTAATGCTTCTTTATCTAATACTATTTTAAAAAGATTCACGACCAAAGAATTGTTGTCTTTACTCAAAGGTTGAGTTTCTTTCTCTTCCTGTATTGGCTGGAAGATCTGGAATGTTTGTGTTTGCTGTCTTCATCCGAACTGCTAGTTGGTAGAAAACAGGCTGGTGCAATTATCCTTCTTTGGGCCTCGTACCTATGGATGTACTGAAAGCTAGATCTAATGCTGCCATTGGTAAATCCAATGGACCTAGACTATGATGAGGTTGAGATATAATTAATCCATCTGCAGTAGGTATGGTTTTTCTGAGTGTCTCTTTGTTTTGATTAATATTGTCAACTCTGGATTTTAAATTAGAAATACTTGCTTTACGTTTACTAGAAACTTTTCCAGCTACATTATTTACTCTGTCTTCTCTCAGCCATTCATAGATGTGGCCTAATTTGAAGTCTTGAAAATCCCAGGTCAATTTCTTTGTCTTCAGCCCTTTCAATTTATTGTCATAAGCATTTAGATTGAACTGTAGCATTTTCAATTTATGTAAACATTTTCCTGACAATTCCATAAGCTCCAATTTCATTTGTTTCATTCTGATTAGCTCCACTGCCCTTGTTATATCTGGCTTAAAATAGTCAATCAGAAGACACATATAGCTGAAGCTTGTCTCCAAGTTAATAGCTTGGCATTTTGTTAATAATTCTGGATGGCTGTTGCCATAGCTTGGTAAGCATTTAACCCTCATACCTCTGGGGACAATTTTATGATGTGGGCTTGCTTCAAGATGAAAACGCTGCCATTGAAGCCTTTTGAGACAAAAGGCTGCATCTTCCACTTCCTTGAAAACTTTCTCAGAGTTCTCACTGATGGTATTAGGTTCTGTAGTAGCCACATCTTCTATTTCAGGATTTAACATCAATAATGGATTGGTTTGTTCACCTAAAAGTTCTGTCAAGGTTTTGCCCCTTGCAGAATCCTTTGCATTCTTCTGGTTGTCCAGCATAATAATACTGCCTTGGCCATGTGCAGGTGAGAGAAGTTAAAAGAAAATGTGGAAAATGAAGAACAACTCCAACTGCTGAAGGTCCCCCAAAGTTGAAGAAAAATGCGTACAAGAAATCCTGGGTACACCACCTTGGAACAAACAGACTCCTCTATCTGATGGATTAGTTATATCTCAAACTCATCATAGTGTAGGTTCTTTGGATTTACCAATGGCAGCATTAGATCTAGCTGCCAGTACATCCATAGGCACGAGGCCCGAAGAAGGATCAGTGCACCAGCCTGTTTTCTACCAAGTAGCAGTTCTGATGAAAGTCAGCAAATACAAACATTCCAGATTTTCCAGCCAAGAGAGGAAGAGAAAGAAACTCAAACTTTGAGGAAAGACAACAATTCTTTGGTTGTGAGTCTTTCTAAAATAGCATTAAGTAAAGAAGCCATTACATTATTGAGTAAGTGGGTAACTTTTATACCATCTATTCACTCAGATTTGAATGAATTTGTTACAGATATTAAAATGTTTGATAGATATGTGACCCTGAAGAGTATTTCTGGTAAGGAAAAGGGTCAAAGACAAAACCCGTACAAGAGACCAAGTACATTTAATCCAGTCAACCATCCAGCCATTGAACTATTTATATGTTTGTGTGAGAAGGGCGTAAGTAGGTTAAGGGAAGACAACCACAATGGTGTCATTTCTACAATATGACACACCAAGAGACAGAGTCTTTCTTCCATCTTAAATCAAGAGATGATCTGGTAATAAAACAGCAGATAAGGGAGGAGCAATTGGGTCATGGATTCATCCTGGTACAGAGCAAGCATGATTAATATTCTAAATGCTACGCGTACATATAAAGTCATCAACCAGAATGAATTAAGAATGATCACTAGCTTGAAAGACTCTCTTCATGACATGTTAATGGAAAGGCATATCAGTAAGGAACTGTTTGAATTTTTTGATGTATCAAATCCCACTATTCAAGCCATAAGTGGACTACCAAAGATCCACAAAGGTTTAGACAACCCCCCCCCCCTTTATGCCCAATAGTAGCAAAGCAAGGCTGGGTGACTGAACCACATTCTATGTATTTGGAGAATGAGTTTGAAGTACAACATTTGAAGGTCAATACAGTACTAAGAGATACAGGAAGTTTCCTTAGTGATGGAAAATATAGCAAATGTCTTGGATCTGATTTTGGTAACTTTAGATGTGAATAGCCTCTTTATTATTATACCACACACCTATGGTATTGAAGCCATAGGGGAACTATCATCAATCCAAGGGTTCAGTACAGATTTAATATGCTCCCTTCTTGAATTAATATTGGATAATAATATCTTTATCTATGGTAATACCTACTATTGGCAGACATGGGGTGTGGCGATGGGCACCCCATGTGCCAATAGTTATGCCAACTTGGTATTGGCGTATTGGGAGTCATGTAAGATTTTGTCTGAAGTTAATTCATGGGCTGGATATATTGTATACTATGGTCATTTTGTTGAGGATATTTTTATTTTTTGGGACGGGACATAAAAACAGTTAACATTGCTTTTAGATTACTTACATGCTACCACTGATTTTCTTAAGTTTACCATGCATTACTCTTGTAAGGAAATCGATTTTTTGGATGTTTATCTGTGCTTTGGTTCGGAAAAAGGACTTAGTACTTACTTCAATCCATAGAAAGAGCACTTGGAAAGATCATTATCTCAATTGAAGTAGTATGCACCCCAGGTTTATCTTCAAAAACATTATGGAAAATCAAATTACCCGTATCTCCAGACTGTGCATTAATGAATTAAATTTTGATAGTGAGTGCCAACATTTATATAAGAACTTACAAGATAGAGGATATGATGATAGAGTGCTTGGGGCAAGGTTAGAATCCAAAGCCCTTAGAGGTACAAAAGGGCGTCCTTATTTTTCCAAAAAACTAATGATGAGACCACAGATACGGTATACACGAGAAGTGAAACTAACCATTTGAATTGTCTGCTAATGTACAGCACCGATAATAAAGTGATTTGTGAGGTTGTCAAGAGGTTTTGGCCTATCTTAATGGAAGATGAAATAATTAAGGATATAGCTGCAGAGTAACCCAGATTTGTGTTTAAAATTAAAAAGAACATTAAGAGACTACTTTGCAATAAAGATGGTTTCTCCAAAGCAAAGAGCTATCTGAGCCAAGGCACTCATAAATGTGGGAGGTGTAAAGCCTGTTCACATATTGACAACAGGAATGTCTTTGTACATCCAACAACAGTGAAGCAATATAATCTTAAAGTTGTAGCCATGTGCAATGCCAAACATCTAGTACATCTGGCCACCTGTCAGAATTGTGTAGCATTCTATGTAGGTAAAAACGATCAAAAACTAAAAAAAAGGCTGCTACGTCACCTAAGGGGTATTAGACACAAAGAATTAACTAACGCATTAGCTAATCACATTATATCTAACCCCAGCCATGTTTTTGTGTTTAGAGCATTAGAAGGTACATAACAAAGTACCAGAGGTGGCGATCTATGTAATCTTCCTGAAATTTGTGAAATAGGTTGGATCACCAATCTGCAGGTTCATTATCCACCAGGTCTTAATACTATGATTGCTTTGCAACCAGTTCTCAAGAATAGGAGATTAACTTTTCATTAATCCTGAGCCATGTTTTTACAGCAGCAGCTGCAGTCATCTGAATACATATTCATAAATATGCTGACTCACATTAGGTACAGTAATGTTTTTTCCACATGTTCAGAAAGTGTACAGAGAGTTAGTAGTGGATAATTTGTTTCCCATTGGTCTTTTTCCTTTATTTGACACTTTGGATGCTAAGGAATCAGTAGTGTTTATGAGCATATAGCAGGCATGATACTTAGCTATTTGGCTTGCTTTGCTCTTTATTTCATTATAGGCAGTTTTCGCTTAAGTTTTGATTTCAATGGGTGACTGTTTTGTAACATCAAATTTATTATTAAGAGTGATACAAGGCTCTTGGGACCTTATGGCTAGCCTCAATTTGATTGGCCCTTTTTTACTAGTTTGTATATATTATTGGCTTTCAAGTTGACCTATGTTGTGGTGAAAAGGATGTGACTGTGATGGATATCATTTGGTTATGTTTTTTCCTTCGTATCGGTTGTTTTCTGTTTATTAGTTTAGCTTTTTTAAACTCTCAAAGTGCTTAGTTATGGTAATGTTCACAATGAATGTATAAAAGTGAATTTGAATAATCCGTAGTGGATATGTTATTTTTTGATTAGCTTTTTTATGTATTAGCTCTTTGGAAGGGTAGCAATAGCTCCGATAGTGTTTATGAGTCTACAGCAGGGTTGAAAAATGAGTCATCTGACTCACTTTTTTATTATTATTACAAACAATCCTGATTACTAAGGATGATTGTTTTATATTAAGTAACACTATTCATTACTAAAGAATGTTTTTGAGACCTAGTGAGTAGGCTTGAATTTGGTTGGTGCTCTCTGCCAGCTTGCATACCTGATTGGTTATCAAGTTGTTCAATGCTGTGGTATTAACACGTGATTATGTTGAATCTTCCATAGCTGTATCTTTTGTTTTACACTAGGGCAGTGAAAGCTTTGTTCATGTTTACGAACCTGCAGTAGCGATGAAAATTAGTCATATGGCTTGTTTTTCTCATAATTATATTGGAATTCTGATCATTAAGTATGGTTGTCTTATAATATTAAATAGCAATATTTATTTTTAAAGAATGTTTCTGAGACCTAGCATATAGGCTCGAATATTGTTGGTTCTTTTTGCTGGCTTGTGAACCTGATTTGTCATTAGATTGTTCAATGCTATGGTGTCAAAATGTGATTAAGATGAATTTTTCCCAGCTGTATCTTTTGCTTTACACTAGATGACTGCTCGTTTGTCCACCTACTAAATGTTTTCAGATTTTCAAAGTGCCTATGGAGCAATTAGCTGTTCTGTAGTAATAGTGTTATAATTGTTATGTATTGCAGACCTGATTTTTATTTTTATTATTTTTTTTTTGTTCAGATTAGTTATGCTTATAGTGGAATATACTTTTGAAGTGTCCCTATGTGCATACTCTGCTATAGGAGGTGGATGATCGGTCTGTAGAGTTTATAGCGCTGCAGCTATTGGCTGAACACCTTCTTATTCTTACTATGATTGGCTAAGGCAGAGTATTATGCTCTCGGTCACTAACCAAGGTCACATGTATATGGAGTGGGAGTTTTTTTGGTTTATAAGTATGTGTCTATTGTTTATGGAATAAAAATATGATGTAACAAAGTTCTAACGTGTTGAAGATTTTAAGGATGTTTTGTAACAAGAATTCTATGGATTTTAGCTGCCCCAAGTATCTGCAGATCTGCTTGAAAATAGCTAAGGTGGACATGTTTTGTACCTCTATTTTTTTGTTTTTATGGATTGTTTTCCACAGTATGTTTCTGCCTATATTTTATCATTGCTTTGGCAATCTTATTTGCACATCCAAATGAATTTCTTATTGGATGCCACTGCAAGACAAAGGTACCTTCAGTGCTTCAACCATTAGCCGTATATTTTTCTTTTTGTTGTGATTGGCTAGGCATGATTGCTATATGTTCTAGCTATTTATTGCTGGAAAACTCTATGTATATGAAGAAGGAATTTATATATTTTTTTATTTTTATAAACCATTAAAGGTATTTTTAAGAATTAGTAGACATTTTAGGTTACTTGAGACATTGTATTAATTTACAAGAATTTATTAGGAAGTTATTTAATTTGATATTTAATATAGATGTTTCTGAACTATGACTGTCTCAGTCAATTGTTGCTACATTTGAACCTAAGGTTGCTCCTATTGAATGAATTTTGGGATTCTACTTACTGATAAGACAATCCATCTATTGGATGGTTAGCTTCACAATGTGATTTGATTGGCTGTAGATGCTTATTTATTTTTCCACCTAGCTTGTAGTGATTATGATCTGTTGAAGGCTCAAGAAGCCAAACGTGCTCATCATTGCTGGGATTTTTGCTTGTGTTTTTCAAGTATTATTTTGCCTTTTATCACCTGCCTTTATTAAAGAGTGGTTTTCATCACTGAAGAGTCTCTTTGTTCTATGGTGGTGTACCCAGGATTTCTTGTACGCATTTTTCTTCAGCTTTGGGGCACTTTCAGCAGTTGGAATTGTTCTTCACTTTCCATGAGGACTTAACAGAGGTAACATTCACCTTTTGCCTGGATGCAGTCCCTTTACTGATGTGGTAAAGCATGTACAAGCCTTTTCTGACTGCTGCCACTACTGGTTGCCTGAATGTGACAGTGTTATCCTCCTGAGTACCCAGATCTGTCAACAATATCTGTGTGTTAATGCCATAGCCATTGATGTGAGACATAGTGTAGCCATGTCCCTGACATATGGTATGACAGTACTGTTGTCTGCATTCAGCTTGAGTTCAGGATATTGGCACCATTCCGTACCCGCTGTATGACCTCATAGCAGTGTGTTAAAGGCAGTTTGTTTGTCTATGACAGACAGCACACTATGTACAGTGGACACAACCTTGGACAGTGCCTACATATGTGAGTGGTGGCAGTTAGCATTCATGCCTACATACGTGTGGGTCATTGGGTGCAATAGAAATCAAAGGACCTCCACAGGTCTACATATTGCACACACATATGCAACACAGATGGGGATCACCATCCTATCAAATGTGGACTGTGTTACACATCTTGCATTACCGTGACAGTTGCCAGGACGTACCATACCCACAGGAAGTGCAAATGACAGGACTTCCTTGGGTTTGCTAATATGACAGCTTCTTACCTTTGCTTATGCTATTTGCCATAACATGCAGGTGCTTCTGATGTGAAATGACTGCTTTATACAACTAGTAGACAACATTAAGGGTATGTTTGTTGTCCTACACTCTGGGGACCTCTATGTTGTTCTACACTCTGGGGACCTCTGCATTGCTTGTGTCGTAGTCACAAGTGACACCTGGCCAAACATGGACTGCGACCTACATGGTGGGACACATGGTGGCCATTCTTCTCTCCTCTACATAATTTTGCAAAATGTCCTGATGTTTGCCACATACATTTGTTCCATTCCCCATGACATTGTGGTTTTGTGACACATATGTGGCAAAACATGACAGAGTAACATTAAAGACTGATGCTGTATATTGTCAGGTCAGAACACATAACCTTCAGGGGATGCATGCCAATATACAACCCGCTATGCTGTCTACTTTTTATGTGTGTCACAGCAATATGTAAAAATTGAGCTTAATATTTGGCCTTTGTCTAACTCTTTGTATGGCTTTATCCAGGTGTCCTTCTATGATGGTTTAAGAAGTATGCTGGTGGCCCTAACACAGTCACACCACTGTAAGGGGATACACATATATACACGCACAGCAACCATGTACTACCATTGTTGGAAGTACAACTCCTACCTAACTAGTTTTACCTATGTTGTTGCTATATACATGACGTTAGCACCACAGAGCCTATATAGTGTAGGTGTGTCTGCCATTACTATTCATTACTATTGAAATATGCAGGTGGTGTAAGGATTGCCATTGGGGATTTGGCAGGCCCTAATAATGTTATACTCTTCTCAACCACACACACAATGCTGCATGTGGACATGCATTGAAACATACATGCACACACAGTGGGCACTTTTGTGTTTAGAAGTCCTACCTATCTAGTTACCTACACTACATACCAACATAGGTATTGCTTGTGCAACAGTGGTATTGGTTTATAAAATGTGTAACTTTGCTTTTAAAGTGGATAACATCTATAGGCCCTGAATAGGTTACCAATGGGAGAACTAACAGGGTGGGACAGGCACACTAAATGGTATAACCATCACACGCACACACACACACACACACACACACACACACACACACACACACACACACATGACAGCCACACTGCTACAGAGGATATGCATACACAAACACATACACTCACACAGTTTACAGTATTCAGATTATAATCCCTACCTATTTAGTTGTCTGTGATATAGTGCTGCATACCTGTGGCATGCGCAATGGTGATTATCTGCTGGATATGTACCTCACAATGTCATACACCAATTAACCTGGACAAAGCCTTCATTAATTGTGGGATACACTCACAAAATATAGGGACACATTTCACATATTTCTCTTACATACTTAGACAACTGATAGGGTAACAGGTTTTATGTCAGTATGACCTTTCAGTAGGATATGACATATGAAATGCATACATTTGTCAATGTTTCTGACATCAACCCTCAATCATTTGACAATGATTTGATGGAAAACCCCTCTTGTATGAGAAATGGACCACATATATGTGGCAAACATCTGGTCATTCTGCAATAAGTTGCACAGTGAAGTCTTACAGCCTACAGAGTTTAAAACAGTTTCTAAGGTGGATGGCATCAACAGGTCCTGTGACTTAATGCCATGAAGAGGGAGTCAACAGGCCTCAAAACAGTATAGCCAACCTCAGCATGGATTATGCATCACTCACAGGCACACACACACACACACACACACACACACACATATATATATATTTATATATATATAGATATATATATATATATATATATATATATATATATATAAAACAATGAGTTAAGCAAAGTGTTAGGTTATGATCCTTGCTTTTTTTTTGCAAAAGGACCAAGACACTAAAAATGTCATTTGAAAAAGACACAGCACATTTTTCTGATAATCTTACTTTATCTACAGTCTCTAATGGTATGTTTTCTTGTTCTAGATGTGTTGTTTGCCCACATATTTACTTTGGCACTTTTTTCAATTTTCAACTCTGTAATTTAACTGTTACATTCTACTAGCATTATGATTGCCACTCAATGTTTTTTGTTTATGCTGGTATTTGCAACTCATGTCAGTCTTTTTATGTGGGAAAGACTATCAGGAAGCTTTCGGATCATGTTAAGGAGCATCTAGCAGCTATTAGAAAAGGTGACCATAGTAATGCATTAGGCAGACACATTACTGTTTGTTTAAACTTCACTGGTTTCAAAGTTCTTATTTTGGAACAGGTTGAGCAATTTTTTGGTGACTGTGAAACCTTGCTGGAACTCAAAGAGTTACATTGGCAACTGTTATTGAATGCTGAAACCACTCCCAGTCTTAATGATAACTTGAATTTAAAATGTGCTCTGCGGTGGTTAGCTTAACCACCACACCATGCCCACAAAGTAGCATCATTAGTTGCTGTAACAACAGCTGTACATATTCTGTTTAATGATTGGTTTATTTCTAGCTTTGATAGTTATCATTAGTTTCTATGTAACTACTGTTTCTCCTGCTTCATGCACAGTATTTATCTTTGATTCGGTACATTTGTATTTAGTTCTGAAGAAGTGCCTTATATCAATAAAGGCATGAAAGAGCTTAACAACAGTTTGGACTCAGTGTTTTATTCCATATTTTTTTTTCACCAGTAAAAAAAGTTTATTAGTGTTTACATATATATATATATATATATATATATATATATATATATATATATATATGCATACATACAGTATTAAAGTTGCTGGTATCGGGATTCAAACCCCTGCCTATCTAGTTATGTGGACTAGAGTGTTACGTATTTATCGCAAGGACCATGGTGCTTAGACAGCTGAAGAGTGTCTAAAGGTGCTTCTAATGTGAATGACATCAGCAGCCCTTGTAATGTAGGGCAATGGGGGGCTTACTGGGTGGAACAGGCCTCAGAATGGTATATACAAACACACACACACACACACACACACACACACACACACACACACACACACACACACACATACACACTCAGTTGCCACTGCCAAGATTAGAATCCCTACCTATCTAGTTGTATGTACTATAGTGCTACACACTTATCACATGGGCCGCGAGCCTTATGCATTTGATAAGTGTCTGCCACTGCTGTTGCGGTGGATGACATCAGTAGCTACTGATAGATAGGCCACTATTGTAGAAGATACTGGTATCATTAAATGGATGACCATTACATAGACATAGGCCTGTTTGGTGTGTGAATACAGATGTAAGTGTAAATGATACAGAAACACACACACAATGGGTGATGTGAGATTACAACCCATACATCACTGCTATTACACAATAGAGCTCACCAAAGTACTTGCACATGCCACTGCTTACAATTGTTGTGCAAATGTCTCCACCAGTACATCACTCTGTGGATTTCAGGGTGTCTGTCTCTCTCTCTCTCTCTCACTCTTCCTCTTTCTTTCTGGCTGTCTGTGTTTATCTCTCTCTTCCTGTCTATATTTTTATATATATGTACATGTTCCCTTTATATATATGTATGTATATGACACTCCACAGATGCAGATATATCTTATATGTGCCACATACAGATAGAAGAGGGCAATCCTGTGTGATAGGAGTGGTGAGAGAGAGATAACATGTACAAAGCTGTCTGTATACAATGGCATGTATGGACAAAACAGTTCTATAGTGGGATGTGTGTTCAGACATGGGATGAAATTGTCTAGGTGCAGGAGCATGCCCAGTATGATTTTCAATACTAACAGTGGGACTCCCAGATTTGGGCTGAAATTGTTTAGGTGTAGGAGCATGCCCAGTATGATCTTCAATAGTAACAGTGGTAGTCTGGTCCAGAGCTACATTTACTCTGGTCCAGGCTTTTGTGTGCTACAGCCGATTGGCTGATGATTACTCCAGTCCAGGCTTTTGTGTGCTACAGCCGATTGGCTGATGAACTTGTGTAAACAATCCAGAAACTCAGTGATATAGCAGTTGGGGGATCTCCTGGCTGTGTGATATCCTTATTAAGTGAGTCATATCCTGTGATGGGTATAGAGTGCATTGGACTGAGCAAAAGTTTCCATAATATGTGTGTGGTATAGTCTACATAGCATTGTGATTTCCTGGTATGTCAGTGGCAGATTGGTCTAGATTAATGTGAGGAACTGCTGACAGACATTTATTTACTGACTCCATACAGTGTAGGGAACCTATGGTACTGCATAAATTGTTCTAGTGTGCACAGTCTATGTTTGTGTGGCCATTGGTTCCCCTCCCCCTTATATATGTCTCTTGGTCCTTGCGTACTGCAGTCATAGGCTTTGTCCACACTTGTTGTTGTTATGTATTTGTAGTTATGATCTGACTGGGGTAGAAGTCATAACATCACTCACAGGGTTATGGACTTCACACCTCTGACTGCACGTGTTTAGCAGGTTGCCCATCATTGTGCCCCATGCATCTGCTGTGGTTCTCAGAAGGTTTGTATTGCATTGTTACTATAAGGCTACATGTTGTACATAGCTGTCAAATTCTTACAGACACACATGAGCACATAGATGACAGTTGTACACAGGCCCAGACATGGGGACAAGGGTCTTAATATTTCTGCTCCAAACATAGACAGTTGGCAGAAGGTTTTTGTATTAGCTTACCTTTTCTTATGGGTATGAGGTCTGTATCTCACCTGTCTGTCATTGATGTTTTCACATTAACCAGTTTTGTCTACAGATAGTTTGTCAGGCAAATGCAAAGTTATGACAAGCAGAACAGATATAGGAGGCATAGGTGTAGACATTTTGTGAATCCTTGTAATTCCGGGGGTATGGATGGTGCCCACTGACTTGTCAGTACTGACACAGTAAAGTGGCAGTCTTTATATCATGGCAGTACACTGACCTGCCCCTCCCTGCTGTTGTACTAAGTACCATGTATGTTACTCAGAGCTGTGTACTATCCATATGTGTGGCTACCTGTCTCTCCACCATCCAGCTTTCATGCAGTAACATATATTTCTTCTGGGCTGTCTGTATAACTCCTACTGTAGGTGTAGCTGACATGCAGATTTTTTGCCACGGGCAGTCTGGAACCATGGACCCTGACAGTCACAGTCCTATAGTTGGACCAGTAGGCCACAAAAACCACCAGTAAGTGCTGTGTACTTCCTGACACTATTAACCACAAACATACAGAGAACATTGGCCCCTGCATATTGTAGAACTGGAACAAGGTATCAAGCTGATTGTGACAGGTCTGGGAATGTGTGGTCTGCTGCTATTACCTTACAAACATACATGTTACTGCAGTTCTATGTGAACATGGGTGTGTTGGGGGGGTCATACTGCTCAGCTGTACACATCTTCACTAAGTGTCCAGATGTTTGTCTAATATTTTGGTTCCATTTTTCATTAGACGTGGTTGTGTGGCAAATATTAGTGAAATCATTTAAGACTGAAGTTAGAAAGTTATGACAGCCATTTGAGTTTTAGACTTCTTTCCAGCACTAAGGATTTTCATGCTATTACAACAGCTGTTATTGTATTAATTTTTGATGCTTGTAAGTACAATCTTTATGGCATGTGCCTGTTCTTGAGCCTTTGCCATACATTTCTTAATGGCTTTATACAGCTTTCCTGCTGTTGGAGGTTTGGACCTATGTATGGGATTCCAACATTGACATCCATGCATTTGTCCCATGACCCCACTGTTTGTAAGTCCCTTACATAGTGCAGGGGATTTTGCTGGCACATGGCCTACTGCATATTGTGTGGTGGGCAGTACCTGGCGGTGTATGCCTGTTGTCCCACATAGTTGTCCAATGTCTGCTGCTATCCCAGTAATGCACTCCATTTCCATGCATACATGCAGCAATGCCATACATATGTAACCACAGTGTACTGCACCATTCATTTATTGTTAAGAAGTGTAATGTACCTTCTGGCAGTTGCAAGGACAGTGCTTCAGAGTTGACTCTGTCAGATGTACACAGTACACAGTCTATACATGGTAAGGTACAGGTGGTGTTATGTGTGTGGCATCCTTTTTACTTTGTGCAGAAGTCGAAGAGAGATGTCAGTCTCTGGGTCCATAGCGTGTCAGTGAATGTGCTATGTGTTGCCTCTTTCCCAAGGCCAGGGCATACTGGTCACTCCCACAGCTGCCTACAGAGACAGGCTGAGGGGGTTTCTCTTCCGAGTCCCCCTGTGCCTGTGGTGACCTTGGCACTGATGGGGAAGGCTGTGTGTCTCTTCCCTGTTAGGTTCCTGCCACAGCTGTTTCCACAGGATCATATTGTGTATCATGTGTGCACATGTGGCTGGAGAGTACTGCAGGGCTCCACCTGATATATCAAGAAAGCAGAACCATGACTTGAGCATTCCAAACAAATGCTCTACAATGTTCCCAGTTTGTGCATGTGCCTCATTATGGTGTTCTTCTGTGTGTGTGTGTGTGTGTGTGTGTGTGTGTGTGTGTGTGTGTGTGCGTGTGTGTGCATGTGTGTGTGTGTGTGCGTTTGTGTATTTCTGATTGGTGTCATCATCCACAGTTGTAGTATGTAGTCAGCACCCCCACGAGATGGCCGTATGGGCTGTCCCCCCTTGCAAATGCCTGGTACAGCTGTGAGGCATGTCAGATGTGGGAGTCATGATAACTGCCAGGGCTGCCAGCACACACATTGATGGTAATGCCCTGGGCATTGCACACTCTTGTACATGGACAGTTCCCACATACATTTGTAATGCAGGATTCCATATTAAAATCACAAAGGTCCACTTACCCGAGTATGGAAACGTTAACATGTATACGTCAAACCGCAAAAACACTGAGTGTCCTAAAGTGTGAAATCCAAAATGCCGAATCATCATGGTTGGCCCTTCTGCGGTATAGCTCCGTAAGGTAAGTGTGCGATAGTTATGGACCTTAGGGTTAGGGTGTGGGTTAAGGTAAGTGCATAGATAGTAATGTATGTAAGGTTTAGTGTAGGGTTAGAAGTAGGGTTTTGTTAAGTGTATGTGTGTGGGTTATTTATTTTGTTTGGGTATAGCTCTGTAAGTTGAGTGTGCGATAGTTACGGACCTTAGGGTTAGGGTGTGGGTTAAGATAAGTGCATAGATAGTAATGTATGTAAGGTTTAGTGTAGGGTTAGGTTTTGGTTAGTGTATGTATGTGGTTTATTTATTTTGTTTGGGTAGGTAGTATGTAGCGCGCGGTGGGGTTGGACAACAATGACGGTTCGAGTTTTTGAATTTTGCAGTTTAGGGCATTCGGTGTATTCACAGTTCGGGTAATATGTGTCGATGATTACGTATTCTCTGAGTAGGACTTTCATGGTTCTAATATAGACCCATAATGCAGACACAGCTCCTACACAGACACCTGTCTGCTTTCTGGATCGGTAAATCACCTCATTTGCATGGTTTTCTCCAGCAAATTAGGTGATTTACATTCCACGATTGCCTCTGTGGTTGAATAGTGCTGGAATGATCGTGCACGCCCCCAGCATTTATTCTTGGGTTGCACAGCTTTCAAACTCCATGTTCAGGGTGCGGCACTATGCTTACATGGTGATTAGCTCAGTGTAAGCTATATTGAATTACCCCCAATTTTATTTTTCAGTTTTCATTTAAAATCTTCTTATATTATTTAAACATAATGAAAAATCCCCCTCACTGTATGGAAAAAAAATCAGATAATAATAACCATTTATTAACCAGGTAGACCAAGTGGACACACAGTCCCTTTTCAGGGGTAACCCAAGAGCAATGTCTGGTTAAGTGTTTTGCTCAAGATCACACAGTAGGCAAACAAGGGCTGAGGGTACCAAATGCTGTACCAATGGAAATACAGCTCATGCCTTAACCTTCTGCACCTGCTTCTAGGCTGGGATTATATTAACAGTGCTGTCAGTGATCTGTCATTATTTAAATGGGAAATGGGTAATCTGGATTGGACATGTGACTGTTATATCTAGCGTATTATATGTTTCAGTGTAATCACTGACATGAAGTCTGCATGTCCTCCCCGCGGTCGAGTGACGTTTAAAGACATGCAGGTAGGTGTGTGTGTGCATGGATGTGCCTTCCTTGAAGGTTAGGTGTCGGGCTGGCCACTCGGCACTGTAAAAATCTGCTACCAATCATTAGCGGACCAGAGTTCCACTGTGGCGACCCCTAACTGGGAAAAGCTGAAAGACATTACTTCTTTTAATGACAATCACACATTTACATGGCTGTAATGACAAGATCTGGTCTTATACATACTTTACATGTCTTAAAACTCCCAAACATTTTCACTGAGAAATTTGACTTTGTACAATAGCCTGCACTCACTACATCTGATGACCCTGGTACTACAAAAGCTCTGTCACAAGGGCCAACTTCCAAACATTTTCACTGGGAATTTTGCTCTGCCACAATGGCCAACTGCCAAACATTTTCACTGGGAATTTTGTCTTGGTACAATAGCCGATGTTACAACTCCCAACCCAGACACTTCAGAAACTCTGCCACTAGGGTCAACTCCCAAACAACTTTGCTGAGAATTTTGTCTTAGAACAATAATCTGTGGTTACTACAACCAACCCCAGTACTACAGAAGCTCTGCCACAAGAGCCAAATCCCAAACATTTTCATTGAGAAATTTGTCTTAGTACAATGTAAGCAAATGTAACTTGAAGAGCCTTGCTGTGTATTTACTTCATCTAGTTTTATTTTTTTTATTTATTTTTATTTTACATTTGTTAACTGGGATAGTCCAACTGGAACAGCTCCATTTTCAGTGGAGGCCTGGGGAAAAAAGCTCCAGAGTTACAAATAAGTGAACAGAGTACAATTCTTTCTAACAGAGTTACAAATAAGTGAACAGAGTGCAATTCTTGCTAACAGCTACAATTAAAATTTATATAATACAATGATCAAACAGTAGTAGAATTATTAAACAGAGCTAGCATAGTGCAATACATCTTTTAATCTGGTTTGCATGACAAAAAATTGGCTACGTTACAGAAACATGGAGAGGAGTGCCAGTGGATGAAAGGTGGGTAGTTAGGTGATACATGGGCAGATCCAGGTAGTTAAATGTGTGCCTGCCTGTGCTGGAAATTAGATTTTAACAGCCCCCCTTTAACAGGGTTGTCCTTGCACTCAAAGAACCACTTAATAGGTTGGCTGTTGTCCTTTTTCTTGACCAATAGATTACACTGCATATGCTATTTTACTTAGTCTCCCTAGCTGACAGGTTTCTGCATTTATGAAATGAAAGAAAACCCTTTCTACTTAGTACTTCTCTGCTAATTGCTTTGCATTGGCTATAAATTGATTGTTCTCTGTTATAATTTGACCTGAGGGTAGAAGGAACATCAACACGATTCGCTTCCACACTAATTTAACCCTGCAATTGTCAACTCCCAACCCCGGTAATCATAACTTTTGTTGCCATAAATGTCAGAAGCATAAGAAATAAAATTGCTGAACTAAATGTGTGGATTACCCAACATAAGTCAGATATTCTCTCTGTAATCAAAACTTGGCTTGAACCCAGTACAAACAGCTCCAAAATGATTCCTCCCAGCTATAATATTATCTGTAATGACTGTATAAATGGAAAGATGGTGGATATTTAATATTTCCCAACAACTATCACATTTCCCCTTACTGCAAGCTAATACAAAATACAATTCAGCTTCTTATTACTTTTGTGCTATTATGCAATTATAAACAAGTATGTATTGCTGTACTTTACATCTCTCCTGGCATAATACAGTTATCAGTGAAAAAAGCACGATAAACCAGTAAACAACAGCTCACGACCAGAGCAATCACAAGGACCTGGAAACAGATAATGTGCTTCAAAAGGCTCCTTTATTCCATTTTATATCCACAGATAAAAACAGCTCTTCAAAACTGAGAACAAAAAATATTGTCAAGCGCTTTCGCCCGGGCTCTCCCAGGCTTTATCAAGACAACCATAAGTGGGAATGTACTTCCTTTATATACATTTGCCTATTCCCCTACTTCCTTAATTGTGTTGTTGGACTTAATTAATTAATTAAATTTTGTTGTTAAACACAACCATTTGGTATTTTTTTAAAAAATTCTATTAGTTAATATTCTTTCAAACATTTAAAAACCTTAGAAATAACCTAACAAATAAAATAAAAATAAAAATAAAAACACATACTTCGACTTTATGTCATAATTGCACTTTTAACAATTTAATTTAGCAGCCTTATATAGTCAATAAATTAATTTAAATTATTACATGGTATACCTTACTTATAAAAAAGTTTTTTATTTGTTTATAAACCTAAATAAGTTATTATGTAAATATTATTAAATTTATCTGTGCTATCCTAAAGAATACTAAAAAATAATTTTGTAAAACATGTCTCTTAAGTGTAATAAAAAAGAAACATGTTTTTTAAAAATCAACATATTTATAAAAATGTTTAAAATATGTATATAAAATACTTTCTATACCAATATTGTGCTTAAATAAAAAGTTCCTGTTCCGAAACTTGTTCAAACATCCTGAAAAAATATATATGCATACAAATGTATTTTAGCTTTCTGCATATACATTCCTATATAATGCAAAGTAATGAAATGTATAACAGTACATATAACCTTATTTACAACAATTCGATGTAAAAAACCATCACTATTGAACCTTTATTACTAAAAATGTTATGACAGTCATTTCATGCATATTATACAATTACAAACCTACTTGGGAACCACATTTTATTATTATAATTTGGCTCTTCGCAACTTCAGGACACTATTAATGCTTATGGCATCATTAAGGTCTGGTGGTTTTGTGGCATTTAATTTTAATTGCCATAACAATTCCTTATGTTCAAGGGATGTCTCCCAGTCACCACCTCTTACACTATCGAATGCTTGCTCCAACACCAAAAATTTTAAGCACATATTTTTGCAGGTAAGAGAATGCTTATAAAATGCATTCGATTCCTTCTTATTCTTAATTTCATAAATGTGCTCATATACCCTTCTTTTTAGGGTTCTTTCAGTTTTTCCAACATAAAAACATAAACAGTATTGACAAAATCCCAGGTAAACCACACCTTTTGAATTACAATTAAAATGGCCAGTTGGAAATAAATTTATGTTTCTCAATTTTAAGTAAATACCCTTATTGTTTAGTATAAAACAACATTGGTTACAAGAATTACATTTGTAAGTTCCTCTAATAGGTTGATTCACAATATTATTGGGCGGTACCTCTCTCTCCAGTAATTCCTTCAAGTTACAGTCCCTTCTCCTAATAAATTGAGGTTTACTAGGAATACTTTTTTTGAGGTCCTCATTAATAGAAAGTATGGGCCAAAATCTATTAATTGTGTTCTCAATTTCAGCATGATTGCTATTATATGTATATGAAAAAAAAGGTTTGGCTAACTTATCACTATTTTTTATGTTAACCATCTCTTGAACTTCTGTTTTGCCAAGTAAAGGGGGGTAAAGTGTGCTCCTTTTTTGAGATATTTCATTACATAAAGCCTCAAATAAATTAATTGGATAACCCTTTTCTAAAAATAATTCCCTTAGATATCCACATTCCCTATGGTAAAGGCTATCCGTGCTACAAATTCTTGATGCTCTTATTAATTGGCCTTTTATAATTCCCCTTTTCTGGTAAAGTGGATGGTTGCTTTCAAAATGTAATAGCATGTTTGAATAGGTATTTTTTCTAAAAATAGAAGATTCAAACTGTTTAGATATGTTGTTCTTCCTTAAATTTATGTCCAAATAGTGTAATTCATAAGGATTAATTTTATGTGTAAATTTTAAAAAGCTGGTGGAGGAATTAATATGTTGAAAAAATTTTTCAAATTCAGTAGTGTCACCTGCCCATAAAATACAAATATCGTCCAGGAATCTTTTGTAATGTACAATAAGGTCTACAGCAATTCAAGCGTGATCTAAATTATCTCACGCAAGTTAATGCGATCCTTAAACGAGCGTTATTTATATACTTATGTTTATTTAAGGAAACGCTTGTCTATTGTGAGTAGACAGATATGACTTGACAGCACATACCGTGTCATCTTGAAATAAATCCGAATGTTTCGTAATGCATGAAACATTTGAAATTTTGCAGGCTTTGCATTCGGATGACACATAGCACAATTTCTTAATGTTTATGTACTTTTGACATGGTTCAATATATGCTGTCTAAGTAAAATGAACAATTTTTGCGATCCAGTTAATATGTGAAAGAAATGTTAATTTTTAGAATTATGTTCATGTCAATGTGTTACTAGCACTTTATAATAGGATAGAAGTTTTCACTATGTATTTAGGACTTCTTTAAGGTCTCCATGACAATGTCTAATTGAAGAATGCATTTTACACCTATTGGGCTATTACTTTGTATCTTTTATAAAAACCTGTTTTCCTTTCTCTGCTGTGTAGTCTGAAGAAGGCGGTATATTTTTTCCGCCGAAAGCGCTTATTTTATTGGGAGTATATTAAATAATTTTTCAACTTTTAGCCTTCTCTTATTGTGTTCCAGTCTCGCCTTGTGGATTTATACAGTTTATTTGGTTTGTTTGTCGGAAAGTTACGTGAATGGAGACCGGAACTGGAGAGGCTTCTCCTTCACTTTTTTCACAGCAGAGTGCAAACAACGATACAAGGAACAACTCTAATTGCAACTTAACTGCACTTGTCGAGGCACTCCTAGGAAGGGTAGATGCCTTAACCCAGAAAGTGGACGCAATGGTAAATCCGGTTCCAAGAATTGGAGGCGGAACACCAAAGTCGGGTTTTCCATCGCAGAATGAAAACTCTTTTTTACCTAATGGACAACATTCTCCAGAAGTACATGGTACGGAAGGCGGGCTAGTAACTGGTAATGTCAGATTAACGGATGCCAATGAACAAAATCAGGCGATGCCATCTGTGGCCGGCATCCTACTACCAGGTAACCATTCTGTTAGTCCGCATTCACGTGGACATAATGAAGGAGTCCCAAACAAGCAAGGGATTCCCGTTATGTCTAACTTTTTATCTAATAGTAACTTTTTTAGTCAAGGATTTAATCTACGTGCGGCATCCCCTACAATGGAAACCGCTGATAACTGTCTGTTGACTGATAAAATAGATCAATTTGACAATAAACTGTACAAATGTAAAAAATTACAGTTGGAGGTCTCATACTTGTCTGAATGTATGAGAAACAAAGTAATACCAAAAGGCCTACGCCAGTGGCATTTTCCTGCAGGCCTTCTGGACAATTCTCCATTTTATCAAGAATTAATTGACTTATTTGATCGGCAGGGCATTGAATTTTTACAAGCCCTGATTGCTTATTATACTAAGGATATAGTCACTTTGTCAGCAGAACTTGAGGTTTTGGAACAACTTATCACTTCGGATAGAGAATTTTTCCGGTATAAATACGAATATTGTCGGATCTTCTCAAGTATCGAAGCTAGTACGGAGAAATTTCTAACCACTAAGAAAAAGAAACTTGTAAGAGACATAACTGACTATAGAAATAAATGTGCTTATCCTAGACCCTCACGGGGAGTTCAAACACCTTCCAATGAGACCTTTGACCAGCCTCAACACAATGATGACTTGAACCTAGTTGTTAACAACAACTCTAACAACCAAAACTACCCTGTTGAACAGAGACAAGGGCCAAAAAGGAGCCCAAGACTCAACAATAATAATGCTGGTGGACATGTTTCTCATCAAGAACATGTTCCAGATGTTAGACCTAGGGACAATAATCAATCGCAAAATATTTCTATGGACGGCTCAAACCATCAGACCAATCAGGGTTTTTATACGGTCAACAACCCCAGAGGCAACAATCCCCCTCGAGTACAGAGGCAGAACAACATGAGGAACAAAAGTCGAGGGAAGAGAAGATGACCGTAAACCCTGTTTTTGGTCTTGAACCTATATTGTTGAAGAGCACACAGAATGATTTTGTGTTATATAATTATACACTTTTAGAAATTCACCAGGATATGGTTGAATTTCTTGCCAAGGATCTTTCATTTGTCCCTGGTCAACATTTGGACATAGGTAAAATCATCATTGACTTGAAAATATATGTCAGGAAATTGAATTTAAATTTCCTGATGGGTAACAACCCTCCGGCTCTTAACATCTTGAAGGTATCTAGTTCCTATAACCCACCCCTACATCCTGTCCTCACAGTCTTTGAAAGAATGTGCGAAACAGATCTTTGGGCCATAAGAAATCATGTTATGTATAACAATGAAAGACATTCTAGTAATATATCTCGACTGGAATGGGATTTCCTGCATTTGTTAAAAGACTGTAGAGTTTGTGTTATGAAACCGGACAAAGGTGGGAGGGTGGTTTTAATGGATCATTATAAATATGTTGAGTACATGATGGAACATTTAGACACATTGGCATATAGACAAGTGTCATTAAATGAAATACACGTCGCATATAAAAAAATCCATGTTACTCTTAATGATCTATTTTTGGAAGGGTTTATTGACTCAGATACTTTTGGATATCTGGAGATGGCAGCGCAAAAATTCCTGCCTTTTTTGGGTCACCTAAATTACATAAACGCTTAAAAGCTCCTCCGTTTAGACCTATTGTTGATGGCAGAGGTTCTGTCACCTATGCATGTGCAAAGTATGTTGATAGTATCTTGAAACCTTTGATAGACATGGAGGAACATATCTGCAAAGATTCTTGGTCCTTTTTGAAGGACATTAGTAAACAACCCTATACCACTGACACCGTGTTCTTGACAATAGATGTCAAAGACCTATATACTGTCATACCTCAGGATATAGGTTTAGCTTGGGTTAGGCAATTTATGACAGCTAAAAATATCCAAGGAGATACTATCTACCTAGTTGAGACCCTTTTAGAATTAGTCTTATTGAATAATTTCTTTACTTTTGAAGACAACTTTTACCTGCAGACATCAGGGGTAGCAATGGGTTCTCCTTGTTGTGGTTCTTTTGCAAATATTGTAATGGCCCAATGGGAGGCTGAATTTTTATTTAAAGATGACGTTTTCCAACAACATGTCACCTGGTACACTAGTTACAGGATGACATTTTTTGCATTTGGAAAGGTGACAAGGAAATTATTCTATCATTTATTGAGAGAATCACTAGCATGACAGAGTTCCTCCAGTTTACGTTTAGCATTTCGGATAGGGAAATGAATTACTTAGACATCCTTTTGTCTAAGGATCCTATCAATAATAGGTTCAAGAGTACAATATACAGAAAGCCTACGTACTCTAATTCTTTACTACATTTCACAAGTAACCATCCATACCATCAAAAAAGATCTGTCATTAAAGGACAAATAGTGAGAGCAGCACGGATGGTTACAGACGATTGTGATTTTCAAGTTGAATGTAGTAAATTGATGAAAATGTTTCTATCTAGAGGGTACCCATTTAATTTAATTAATGGCATTATTTTAGAGGTCACCCGCAAACGTGAGGAGGGACATTTTTTCCCTCTACTTGCAACTAGGGGTCTTACACAGATGGATGTCAATCTTGACATCTCTACAACATCAGTAGAAACTATCAGGACTACTACGCACAAACAGAACAATTTCTGTAGTAGCTTCCTGCACACTTACTCCTTAGATTTTTATAAAATCATTGAAATCATTAACAAAAACTGGGAAGTCATAAAATATGACAAGGGTTTAGCTACTTTATTGGGCGAAAAACCTAAATTGACTTACAGAAGGGGTGACAATCTGAAGACCATACTAGAGAGAACTAAGAAACATCATTTTTCCAATCGGCCAAGTGGGATGCACAAATGTGGTGCATGTAACCAATGTAAACACATTAAAGTTGGCTCACATTTTTCTATCAATGGCAAAGATTTCAAGATCAATAGTCACTTCAATTGTGAAACAAAATCAGTGGTTTATGCAGCAATATGCAACCATTGTAAGGCTTTCTATATTGGAAAAACAGAACATAAGCTCAAAACTAGGATATATGAACACACGCATGCCATTTCCAAAAAAGATGAAAACAATGCCCTTGCAAAACACATTTTGGAATATAATGGCCATACATTTAGCTTTGTTATATTACAGCAACGAATATCAGACATCCGGGGTGGACCTTGACAGGTCCGTCTGGAAATAGACGAACTTTTGTGGCAAATCCTCACCAGAGCCCATTTAACACCGGGCATCAATGAGTCTCTTTCCATAAAATATGTACTAAAATGGTTAGCATACAATAGATGAATATAAGTTATTTTCTTCTGTTGTGAAGTTTACTTTATTTATTTTAATTTTTGTTTAGGTCACATTTACAGTATATGTGTATATATACATAAACCATCCATCCTTTAACCTTTAAGTAAAAACTAATAGAGGTTTATGTCGATATTTTTAATATTTGAATATATGGCGTGCAAGGCTTAAAATTATCACTAGTTATATTTTTCATTTGTTGTTAATATCACACGTATTCACACATGGGAATGTTGCCCTGGGTTCATGTACTTCTCGCAAACAAGGTCTACAGCAATTCAAGCGTGATCTAAATTATCTCACGCAAGTTAATGCGATCCTTAAACGAGTGTTATTTATATACTTATGTTTATTTAAGGAAATACTTGTCTATTGTGAGTAGACAGATATGACTTGACAGCACATACCGTGTCATCTTGAAATAAATCCGAATGTTTCGTAATGCATGAAACATTTGAAATTTTGCAGGCTTTGTATTCGGATGACACATAGCACAATTTCTTAATGTTTATGTACTTTTGACATGGTTCAATATATGCTAAGTAAAATGAACAACTTTTGCGATCCAGTTAATATGTGAAAGAAATGTTAATTTTTAGAATTATGATCATGTCAATGTGTTACTAGCACTTTATAATAGGATAGAAGATTTCACTATGTATTTAGGACTTCTTTAAGGTCTCCATGACAATGTCTAATTGAAGAATGCATTTTACACCTATTGGGCTATTACTTTGTATCTTTTATAAAAACCTGTTTTCCTTACTCTGCTGTGTAGTCTGAAGAAGGCAGTATATTTTTTCCGCTGAAAGCGCTTATTTTATTGGGAGTATATTAAATAATTTTTCAACTTTTAGCCTTCTCTTATTGTGTTCCAGTCTCGCCTTGTGGATTTATACAGTTTATTTGGTTTGTTTGTCGGAAAGTTACGTGAATGGCGACCGGAACCGGAGAGGCTTCTCCTTCACTTTTTTCACAGCAGAGTGAAAACAACAATACAAGGAACAACTCTAATTGCAACTTAACTGCACTTGTCGAGGCACTCCTAGGAAGGGTAGATGCCTTATCCCAGAAAGTGGACGCAATGGTAAATCCGGTTCCAAGAATTGGAGGCGGAACACCAAAGTCGGGTTTTCCATCGCAGAATGAAAACTCTTTTTTACCTAATGGACAACATTCTCCAGAAGTACATGGTACGGAAGGCGGGCTAGTAACTGGTAATGTCAGATTAACGGATGCCAATGAACAAAATCAGGCGATGCCATCTGTGGCCGGCATCCTACTACCAGGTAACCATTCTGTTAGTCCGCATTCACGTGGACATAATGAAGGAGTCCCAAACAAGCAAGGGATTCCCGTTATGTCTAACTTTTTATCTAATAGTAACTTTTTTAGTCAAGGATTTAATCTACGTGCGGCATCCCCTACAATGGAAACCGCTGATAACTGTCTGTTGACTGATAAAATAGATCAATTTGACAATAAACTGTACAAATGTAAAAAATTACAGTTGGAGGTCTCATACTTGTCTGAATGTATGAGAAACAAAGTAATACCAAAAGGCCTACGCCAGTGGCATTTTCCTACAGGCCTTCTGGACAATTCTCCATTTTATCAAGAATTAATTGACTTATTTGATCGGCAGGGCATTGAATTTTTACAAGCCCTGATTGCTTATTATACTAAGGATATAGTCACTTTGTCAGCAGAACATGAGGTTTTGGAACAACTTATCACTTCGGATAGAGAATTTTTCCGGTATAAATACGAATATTGTCGGATCTTCTCAAGTATCGAAGCTAGTATGGAGAAATTTCTAACCACTAAGAAAAAGAAACTTGTAAGAGACATAACTGACTATAGAAATAAATGTGCTTATCCTAGACCCTCACGGGGAGTTCAAACACCTTCCAATGAGACCTTTGACCAGCCTCAACACAATGATGATTTGAACCCAGCTGTTAACAACAACTCTAACAATCAAAACTACTCTGCTGAACAGAGACAAGGGCCAAGAAGGAGTCCAAGACTCAACAATAATAATGCTGGCGGACATGTTTCTCATCAAGAACATGTTCCAGATGTTAGGCCTAGGGACAATAATCAACCACAAAATATTTCTATGGACGGCTCAAACCATCAGACCAATCAGGGTTTTTATACGGTCAACAACCCCAGAGGCAACAATCCCCCTCGAGTACAGAGGCAGAACAACATGAGGAACAAAAGATGAGGGAAGAGGAGATGACCGTAAACCCTGTTTTTGGTCTTGAACCTATATTGTTGAAGAGCACACAGAATGATTTTGTGTTATATAATTATACACTTTTAGAAATTCACCAGGATATGGTTGAATTTCTTGCCAAGGATCTTTCATTTGTCCCTGGTCAACACATGGACATAGGTAAAATCATCATTGACTTGAAAATATATGTCAGGAAATTGAATTTAAATTTCCTGATGGGTAACAACCCTCCGGCTCTTAACATCTTGAAGGTGTCTAGTTCTTATAACCCACCCCTACATCCTGTCCTCACAGTCTTTGAAAGAATGTGCGAAACAGACCTTTGGGCCATAAGAAATCATGTTATGTATAACAATGAAAGACATTCTAGTAATATATCTCGACTGGAATGGGATTTCCTGCATTTGTTAAAAGACTGTAGAGTTCGTGTTATGAAACCGGACAAAGGTAGGGGGGTTGGTTTTAATGGATCATTATAAATATGTTGAGTACATGATGGAACATTTAGACACATCGGCATATAGACAAGTGTCATTAAATGAAATACACGTCGCATATAAAAAAATCCATGTTACTCTTAATGATCTATTTTTGGAAGGGTTTATTGACTCAGATACTTTTAGATATCTGGAGATGGCAGCGCCAAAAATTCCTGCCTTTTTTGGGTCACCTAAATTACATAAACGCTTACAAGCTCCTCCGTTTAGACCTATTGTTGATGGCAGAGGTTCTGTCACCTATGCATGTGCAAAGTATGTTGATAGTATCTTGAAACCTTTGATAGACATGGAGGAACATATCTGCAAAGATTCTTGGTCCTTTTTGAAGGACATTAGTAAACAACCCTATACCACTGACACCGTGTTCTTGACAATAGATGTCAAAGACCTATATACTGTCATACCTCAGGATATAGGTTTAGCTTGGGTTAGGCAATTTATGACAGCTAAAAATATCCAAGGAGATACTATCTACCTAGTTGAGACCCTTTATATCCAAGGAGATACTATCTACCTAGTTGAGACCCTTTTAGAATTAGTCTTATTGAATAATTTCTTTACTTTTGAAGACAATTTTTATCTGCAAACATCAGGGGTAGCAATGGGTTCTCCTTGTGGTGGTTCTTTTGCAAATATTGTAATGGCCCAATGGGAGGCTGAATTTCTATTTAAAGATGACGTTTTCCAACAACATGTCACCTGGTACACTAGGTACCAGGATGACATTTTTTGCATTTGGAAAGGTGACAAGGAAATTATTCCATCATTTATTGAGAGAATCACTAGCATGACAGAGTTCCTCCAGTTTACGTTTAGCATTTCGGATAGGGAAATGAATTACTTAGACATCCTTTTGTCTAAGGATCCTATCAATAATAGGTTCAAGAGTACAATATACAGAAAGCCTACGTACTCTAATTCTTTACTACATTTCACAAGTAACCATCCATACCATCAAAAAAGATTTGTCATTAAAGGACAAATAGTGAGAGCAGCACGGATGGTTACAGACAATTGTGATTTTCAAGTTGAATGTAGTAAATTGATGAAAATGTTTCTATCTAGAGGGTACCCATTTAATTTAATTAATGGCATTATTTTAGAGGTCACCCGCAAATGTGAGGAGGGACATTTTTTCCCTCTACTTGCAACTAGGGGTCTTGAACAGTCGGATGTCAATCTTGACATCTCTACAACATCAGTAGAAGCTATCAGGACTACTACGCCCAAACAGAACAATTTCTGTAGTAGCTTCCTGCACACTTACTCCTTAGATTTTTATAAAATCATTGAAATCATTAACAAAAACTGGGAAGTCATAAAATATGACAAAGGTTTAGCTACTTTATTGGGCAAAAAACCTAAATTGACTTACAGAAGGGGTGACAATCTGAAGACCATACTAGAGAGAACTAAGAAACATCATTTTTCCAATCGGCCAAGTGGGATGCACAAATGTGGTGCATGTAACCAATGTAAACACATTAAAGTTGGCTCACATTTTTCTATCAATGGCAAAGATTTCAAGATCAATAGTCACTTCAATTGTGAAACAAAATCAGTGGTTTATGCAGCAATATGCAACCATTGTAAGGCTTTCTATATTGGAAAAACAGAACGTAAGCTCAAAACTAGGATATATGAACACACGCATGCCATTTCCAAAAAAGATGAAAACAATGCCCTTGCAAAACACATTTTGGAATATAGTGGCCATACATTTAGCTTTGTTATATTACAGCAACGAATATCAGACATCCGGGGTGGACCTTGGCAGGTCCGTCTGGAAATAGACGAACTTTTGTGGCAAATCCGCACCAAAGCCCATTTAACACCGGGCATCAATGAGTCTCTTTCCATAAAATTTGTACTAAAATGGTTAGCATACAATAGATGAATATAAGTTATTTTCTTCTGTTGTGAAGTTTACTTTATTTATTTTAATTTTTGTTTAGGTCACATTTACAATATATGTGTATATATACATAAACCATCCATCCTTTAACCTTTAAGTAAAAACTAATAGAGGTTTATGTCGATATTTTTAATATTTGAATATATGGCGTGCAAGGCTTAAAATTATCACTAGTTATATTTTTCATTTGTTGTTAATATCACACGTATTCACACATGGGAATGTTGCCCTGGGTTCATGTACTTCTCGCAAACAAGGTCTACAGCAATTCAAGCGTGATCTAAATTATCTCACGCAAGTTAATGCGATCCTTAAACGAGCGTTATTTATATACTCATGTTTATTTAAGGAAACGCTTGTCTATTGTGAGTAGACAGATATGACTTGACAGCACATACCGTGTCATCTTGAAATAAACCAATGTTTCAGAATGCATGAAACATTTGAAATTTTGCAGGCTTTGCATTCGGATGACACATAGCACAATTTCTTAATGTTTACGTACTTTTGACATGGTTCAATATATGCTGTCTAAGTAAAATGAACAATTTTTGCGATCCAGTTAATATGTGAAAGAAATGTTAATTTTTTAAATTATGTTCATGTCAATGTGTTACTAGCACTTTATAATAGGATAGAAGTTTTCACTATGTATTTAGGACTTCTTTAAGGTCTCCATGACAATGTCTAATTGAAGAATGCATTTTACACCTATTGGGCTATTACTTTGTATCTTTTATAAAAACCTGTTTTCCTTACTCTGCTGTGTAGTCTGAAGAAGGCGGTATATTTTTTCTGCTGAAAGCGCTTATTTTATTGGGAGTATATTAAATCATTTTTCAACTTTTAGCCTTCTCTTATTGTGTTCCAATCTCGCCTTGTGGATTTATACAGTTTATTTGGTTTGTTTGTCGGAAAATTATCTAAAATCTATCTGCTTGTCCAGCATTAAATAACATTCTACACAACTATGTTCCCAGTTGGTCATTATGATCCAGTGACCAAAAACTCCTGTCTTTCCACAAGCCTATTAAATGTGCTGGGCATCGTCTGCACTTGTACCATGTTGCTAAGGCCTGGAACTCTTTCTCTGTATCCATCAGGTCAATAACCTCCTTCTTGTCCTTCAAAACCATTCTAAGACACTTCTTAGACAAAAGTTGGCTCTCTACTTGCTCAACACCAGGATAAACTATATCCCTAAATGTGAAAAAATATGTATTCATACCTTACATCTCCTTAACCACCCTTTTCACTCACTTTATAACTTGTATCAATTTCTCTCCCCTGGCTTTCTCTCTAAATATACCATAAGGCTACTTTTCTCTCACTGTGTATTACAATTCCTGTTTGTATTATAGGTTCATAGGTTCATAGGAAATTATTAGGCCAATGGCTTAAGGGCCCTTACAAACCCTAGCCAATATAACCCGATTTTACACAATATAAGGCCCTAGGGGCAAGAAGATGGCATGGATTTCTGCCTGTGCATTGTGTCTTACAGATTGGTCCTGTCCATAAGGAACATAGGCACTACCCCAGGTGTGAATTTGTGACTTCCCATCCATTGATCCAAACTGCATTTGAAGAGGGCCAGGGAAGGGATCTACTTAATGTGAATAGGAAGCCTGTTCCAAAGAAGGAGCAATCTCTGAGACACATACCTGTCTCCCTAGCATGTTTTGTCTGAGTTGCTAAGTTTAGATCCCTAGATTGGGTTACCCTTGTGCTGTTTGACATGCGGATGTGTAGCAGCCTCATCAGGGCTGGATTTGTGAGTGCCTTGTAGGTCAGGCATAGGTCATCCCTTAAGAGTCAGTAAGAGACAAGAGTAAAGGGATAAGGATTTTAGTTGATCTACATAGAATATAGGTTCATAGGTTCATAGGTACATACTAGGCTATCTGCCCTAGGGCATTTATAAGCCTAGCCAGAGTGTGTTTGGCTTTCGCCACCCATTTTAAATTAATTTTGCTATGCCCTTTTTCGAGGTTAGTATACTGTGCCTCTGTCTAACAGTGACACAGAAGTGATACCCGGGGTAAACCTATGATCTCCCATCCACTCATCAAGATTCCTCTTGAAGAGAGTCAATGAGGGACTCTGCGTAACCTGGACTGGGATTTTATTCCAGAGTGAAGAGAGCCTCTGGGTTATGAATCTGTCCCTCCAGCATGTCATATTTATTTCAGTGCTGATTTTC